>NC_051185.1:55620257-55920257 GCF_013339695.2 Rhipicephalus sanguineus
GGAAAATTCCTAAGTATATATAATGACCTCGTTTCCAGGAATAACACTTGATGGTGCTCCAGCATTGTAGGATTATTGCCATTGCCATTGCCTTCATCGCCGAAGAAATACTGCTGATCGGCTATTTCTTTTCAAACTTCTTCGGGGTGTCGGCATCTGCCCTGATCTGCTCAAGTGCATTGTTTCTCAAAATCCGCGTCATTTAAACTGAAATCATAGAATTTTTTTGTAACTCCCTGCCCCTGCCAACATTCAATCATCCGCAGAATAAAGTCATCCAGTCGGCAATTTCCGTGCAGGTGCTACTACAGCACCGTTCACACCTGTCGACGGCCCACAAGGCAGCGAAAGCACTCTGAGTTTTTTGAGAACGACGGGCTTGTGCGAGCGCCTCTGACTTGTGGTGCAATCCCGCACGCTGCAGTGAATTCACTGCATCTCTTCTCTCTCTTTCTCTCTTTTTTTTGCTCTTCCCTCCTCTCTATTTCTCGTCTTTCTATTCCCCTTTCCCGATACCCCAGTGTAGGGTAGCCAACCGGATGTGTTGCTGGTTAACCTCCCCGCCTTCTCATTTTCTGTGAGTGAGTGAGTGAGTGAGTGAGTGAGTGAGTGAGTGAGTGAGTGAGTGAGTGAGTGAGTGAGTGAGTGAGTGAGTGAGTGAGTGAGTGAGTGAGTGAGTGAGTGAGTGAGTGAGTGAGTGAGTGAGTGAGTGAGTGAGTGAGTGAGTGAGTGAGTGAGTGAGTGAGTGAGTGAGTGAGTGAGTGAGTGAGTGAGTGAGTGAGTGAGTGAGTGAGTGTAAGGAAAAGCACTCCGCTCAATCGTTTAATGAAAGGAATTATTGGCACGATATTTCTTTTGCACAAAGTATTGTCTAGTTGGTGATCACGATGTTCGGGTGATGGCGGGTGCGGAATCTCCTGGCCACTTCGGTGAGGTGGACTCGCCGAAGTGGTCAGGAGTTATTGTTTCAAAATGTACATTGAATTGAACTTAATTCAGTTCTATTTCCCCATCATATTAGTACATGATAGCCGAAGAGGCCGCGGTAAAATCTATCCTTCCATAGATCGTCCTCACCGTGGACACGTGTAACGCTTATAACACTTTGGCGGTATTCCAGCCGCCTGAGTGCAGGCAAAAAAGTGAAACATTCACGAAGTTCTACAGAAACATGGTACAAAGCGCAACAACACAAGGAAATGCATAATTTAGTAAGAAAGAAAAAGAGAGAGAGGTTTATTTACAGAGAAGTAGAGGTCGGCCTCAGCGATAGTTTCCTCTGGCCTGCTACTCTAGAGCGGAGGAGCAGAACGGGGAAGGGAAAGATTAGTGAAAGGCGATGGTAAGTTAGGGAGGTGGGTACATACAGTCCCGTCAAGTTGGCGCAATCTTATAGCCTTGCAAGCAGTCCAGTGGCTTTTAGAAAGGCTACGGCCGCTTGTCCGTCCACAATTGCTGTCGGCGTCAGGCCATGGGCCTAATAGAGCCTCATCAGTTATCGGGCTATTGTGAAATAGTTCAATCAAGGAAGTCAGTTTCTGTCGTTCACGTGCGTATGCTGGGCAAGTTCAAAATATGTGTTCAACTGTTCCTGGCACTTGACATTGATTCCAATTGGGAGTGGTGTCACTGCAGCCGGTGGTGTGTGCATAACGTCTGGTGAAGGCCACAAGATGACGAATCTGTTGTGTCATACTTGCGATGTTTCGCGTTAGTTTATGAGGCATGCGGAACCTCATTTACGGGTCCCATTTGTGTAATCACCTGTTTCGTCAATCTGGTTTGGTCCCGTGCTTAAAAGTGAGGTAGCGCATTACGCACCGAAGCAAGGCGTTCACTGAAACAAAAGCCCGTGACCTAGGGTGCTATGCAGGATGCCCCGACTTTGTCGAAACTAGGAATTTCTCCAAGCTCTGGCACCACCCCCTTTTGAACGAACTAATCGTACGAAAAGGTCAAATCCAGCCCTCAGCGCGTGCCGCGTTCCATTGGTTACGATGGAACGCGGCGTCATGTCAAGGGCGGTCCTCAAAGTTGGGTGACGTCTTCAAACCAGCGGCATCTTCTTTCATTTCTTTGTGGTTCCAATAAGTGCAGAAGTGTACCCATGCAAGAAAAGTCTCAAAATTTTTACTAATGATGTTGTTAGAGGTACGGGCTGTTTAAACTCATTTTCAAGCGCTTAATGTCTGCAGTAAATATTCTTTAGAATAGTTCGTCACGTGGCCTCGGCGATTAGCTCCGGCCGACGCCTTTCAACAGCGCGCGGCCGGAGCTAATCGCCGAGGCCACATGTAGCATCATCATGATCATCGTGATCAGCCTCCACCCTCTAGCGCGCTGCTCGGCCGGTGCTCGCTCGCTTCGTCCTCTCCTTCATCTTCTGCTCACTCCCCGAACACGTGCGCCCCACTGATTAGCTAATTAGGTAGGTGCTAGACCTAGCTAATTAAACCAAGAAATGCTATTACCGAGATAATTAAGCCAAGTCATGCTAAGCGCAAGCTTACAAAGACACGTCTTGCTAAGAACATGTCAATTGAGACCACGCTAGTGAAGCCGTGTCATGCTAAGGCCGAACTAATTAGGCACATGCTAAGACGCCGCTTACGTCGGTGTTTATTGCCTCATGAATAGATTACAGTAAATATTTATCGAATCCGTCCACAACGAGCAGAGTTACAGGGATTTGTCTTTTAGCATTTTCCCGCGTTTTTCCTGTCTGTCATCTTCATATATCACCTTAAATTACCACTGGTTACTTTATAAATTCTCTACGGTGGGTATGTGTCACTATATAATTATCGCTAGCTCCTCATCTCCATTATCAGGATCCTCCTATGAGGCATTCCAGATACCTCCACTTATTGCTCTCTCTCTCTCTCTCTCTCTCTCTCTCTCTCTCTCTCTGGGTACGTCCGCAGAAGTATCAGAGAAGTGCAAGCACACAGCACATAAAAGCAATTCACCCCTGACTTGGTAGCATCGCATCACGTTTTCAACACTTTTGCTGCATGATTTTTTATCATTATTTCGAAAGCCTTCCCTTAGGCATTGTGCTACACGGTATCACAAATACGCACACAAGTTTGCTTCATGCACGAAGTCTAACAGTGAGCGGTGGAATGGTCCGCGAATCCAGAGGTCAAGATTGGGCGCACGCCAGGCCTATTGCACGGAGATGGCGAACATGTCATAAATGCAGGCCTGTACCAGTCCACAGCAAGTGTGCCGCACTCGCACTGCGGATCGGAGCATCACAAAATGGACACTATGCACCACATGGGTCGCTATCTGTTGTCCGTCCACAAAGAAACCCGCCATGCTCTGAATGTGAATTCACCATCTCGCAATTTACTGAAAAACTTGGAGGGCACTTGAGCTTCGCCTCAAGAGTACAGAACGCGATAGCGTAATCGCGCCCTGTTCGCATCGCGTTCTCAATGTCTAGCCTGCCTTCGCTACTTGGTGAACACCGTGCCGCAAGGAAAGGAACGTCTATGCGCGTAACATTGGCCGTTTCAAGCTATCGTGGAATGCCTACTGCAAGTACAGCTTCGAAGGACCCGCTGCTCTATATTTAGTCCTTTTGCGGAGTAGCGAAGTAGCCACTACGCGCACTACGCGTCCGTAAGGCAATAATCGCACTGACGCAGGTGCACACTTCGTTGATACCGTTCCTGATAATGATGATTATTTATGCCCGTGCCCTTTGTAACTGGTGGGCCTTTGAACCAACCACTCGTTTCGCAATTTACATATTTTGACGCCCGGTGCAATCCTACGCTTCTGCCACGCAATATTATATGCGTTAACGAGGTTCCTCGCCCTATATGAGATTCGTATCGGGTGTTTTCCCGCAACAGCTTCAAAAGCTGGCGTGGCTCTGTGGTAGAACACCAGCTTGCCACACAGAAGTCCTGGGCTCGATTCACATTCGAAGCGGAGATCGTTACCACTTATTTATTTGCATCTATTTAGAATTTTCTCTCACGGACAACGCTGATTTTTCGCTAACAACCAATGACGCCGACAACGGAATTTCTGCGAAACGATCTCTTTAAAGCAATCGCGTTAAAACGGCGAAGAAGTGTCGTACAAGACACGTAGCGCCCTCTCTCGCGCAGTTAGAAGAAGAAGAAGAATCCGTCTGCGATGCAGGCCCCACAGAGTGATGAGCTCCAGCCAGACGGCGCCCAGGAGACCTGCGACAATGGCCCCGAACGCGACAACCGGCGCTGCCCAGAGCAAGAAGCAAGCCAACGTAAAGAAGCCGGCGCAGCAGCACAGCAAGAAGAAGGGAAAGCACGGAGACGAGCACAAGCAAGACGGCGCAAGCGAGGCGATTAAGACTGCCCGGACGACGACCAAGGCCGTCGTGGTTCGAAGCCCGAAATCGGCCGACAAGATTCCCATCGGTGCGTATGCGGTTTTAAGTGCGCGGCATGTTAGGGTCCCGGGCTGTCGTCTCATGTGTTATGTCTGCTGTCCTCTGTCATCCCATTTCGTCGCTTGGCGTCACGCAACCAAAACAATGTATAGCATAGCCTTGTATAGTAAAGTATAGCAAGGGGATAGGAAAGAAAAGTGACGGTGAGGCGGAGGAAAAGGAGAAGGGGGAGAGTAAAGCACAGCATAGCCGTGTATAGTACAGTATAGCAAGGGATGGGAAAGGGAACCAGGCTGAGGAGAGATGTGAGTGTTAGGAGAGGAGAAAGAGGGAGGGTTAGCGCAGGGCATAGCTGTGTATAGTGTAGTATAGCGTAGCAAGGGGTTCAAAATGGAGGCAATGATGAGAGGCGAGATGTGAGAGTGAGGGAAACGAGGAGGAGGGTAAAGCACAGCATAGCCACGCATAATAAGTATAGCAAGAGGGTTGCAAAGACAAGCGAGAGTGAGGAGGAAAGGGGCGGCACTACGCCACAAATGGTTTCCTTTCTCGCCATGGACACCGAGCACGCTGCACGTTTGAAACACCAACGCTTGCTTGCCCGTGAACGCCAGCGTCGCCGTAAGGCAGGCGAATGACTGCTCCCCGCTTCCTACAGCTTTCACAATGAGCGCAACTACATAAGTTACTCGTATATGCAGCGGCGTACCAAGAGTGTACGCCCCCTCTCCAAGATTTGCAATCCGTCAGCGGCGAACGGTGGTGTCCTGGCTTATTGTATTTATTCACTTGCGGCCAGTACTCGTTAGCACTAACAAACCTTGACTAGAGATTCCCAAGTTATGACTAATACCGGGCCGGCGTTATTCAGCTAGTATCGCCCAAATAAACCGTAATATTGACAACTGCTGCCGAGTATAGGCGAATAATCGTCAAATCATTGGTAATCTTGGCTACTGTTGTCATAGCTTGGCTAGGTTAGGGCCTCTAGTGGCTAAGTTATGAGAAATTTTGGCTCAGGTCGGCTAATATGAGTTGTGCGATGATGCAACAGCTACAATGTATCCATTCAGTCTCAATATGACGAACAAGTTCTTGATCCCGCTTATGAAGAGAGCACCTTTTCAGATGCAGCTTTTATTATTTACTCCTTTAATCTCACACATCAAACACGACTAGCAAGCTCTTACGCTAGAGAGTTTAACACAGCCACGAACATGACAAAAAAGGCTGCGTTTCTCCAGTATTGCTGCTGGGAAGGAGAGGGGGGGGGGGTGTTAGAGACTACACACACACACACAACACACATAGATTTTTTATACGCAGAAAGAGATCCGCAAACACCCGACCCACCCGGCCACGATCAGGAGGCCGGCCAACCAGCTAACCCCCCTGTGGCAGCCGAGGCGTCCGGGCACCCTTCGGCCATGGGCCGCATGGCCAGGAGGATATCCATGTCCATGCCATCCAGGAGAAAGCAAGAGCTTTCCAACCTGACCAAGGTGTATAGATAGTGAAGACAGATGCGGCGCATCGCTTCAGCTACGGCTTAATTGATTGGCAGTTGTAAAGGCAGTTAACATTCGCAAAACAAGGAAACAGTCGCGCAGTTAGCAAAAAGAATTCATGGTTAATAACGCAAAAGGACAAGGACAAAGAGGAGACTAGTCGAGACCAGCGCTCCTGTCACGTGGTCTCCTCATTGCCCGTGTTCTTCCGCGCTGTTAAACACGAATGTAAACCAAGTCGCTCAATTTCCTATCCTTATTTAGCAAAAAAGGTCGCACGAACGAGCTGTACCTACGGTTGCACGCAACACTAACGCGTGCTTTGGAGGCCTCATTCCTGCATCCCTTGTGTCTCATTACGTGGGGGCTGTAATTACCTCCTTGTCAATACCTGCATTGCGGCACCTTCATAGCCGCTGTAGCCAATGCGATCCCCGCTGCTGAACTCGGTGAACTAGAGAAACAGTGCAGGGATCATGCATACGTTGAAATGTCAAAATTTTGATGCAGTGCTCTCACGATGACTAATGGCGTAATATAATTAAATATTAATGCTCTCCTATCCAGTTACTAAAGCTGAGATATTAGCAAACTCTTAGCAGCAGTAATCATCCAAATACCAATGTCAAAGCATCAATGAATTCGTAACTCCTGCGGTATTCAATTGCTAACGCTGAGATACCAATAACAACCCAGCTGCAGCGCTTATTCCAATAGCAACGCTTGAATAATATTCTAAGTTCAACCGATGTCAAGCAGGAGACTAACACGGCATCACTCGTACTATGCAGCAAGGTAAACCAGGCGCGGACACGATAACGGCAGGCGAGACCTCGGAGGTTTGCGTGGCGTCAAGCGAAATGCCATGCGATTCGGCAAAGAGCAGGAGGAAGTCATCAGTCCGATGTGAGTATACGCTCAAAGGGTAAATAAACTAAGCTCTGAACTCCCTTGGGGGCGTAGTTGTCATGACGCTGAGCTGCAAAGCACATGGGTTTATAAGATTTCATCGCTGACCAATGCTGCCGCATTTAGATGGGGGCGACATCTAATACGCCGGTGCATTTTTATGGCGCTAGCTGCTCAAGACATAAGGTTATACAGGAGAGGTTGACCTCTCGTTAGTCGAACGAGTGCAAAACGAAAGTCGAGAAAATAAAAAAAAACCCTTATATAGAGGTTGTAAATAGAATAGCTAGCATAATGAGGATTAAGCTGAGTCGAGGTAAAGCTTATTTAGCACCGAGGATAATTAAACAAAACCTTATTAAAAGGCCTACTTACACCCTAAAATCACAGAGAGGTGCCCACAGATCCGCCGCAAGTAAACATGAAAAAGTGGCGTTTTGTGGGTCCGTAGTACCGAAGTGTTAGGCTAGGCGTGTAACAACGTGTAATACTGAATTAGTAATAATGAAACGGCCTCCTAAGACTGCAGAATATATATATATATATATATATATATATATATATATATATATATATATATATATATATATATATATATATTGTGGGGCACGGAATTGGCTGTAATTGGCCAGCAGGAGCAGATGTCGGAAGTTTGCGACGCTGGCAAGAAGAGCAGGAACCTACGTACCTTGCTACGCTGGTTGAAAGGCCAGGCCAATAAAAACGGCTTCGTATGCGGTCGCGGGTTTTGTGGAAGCCAAGATGGCCAGCTGTCAAATCGTCGTGAAAGGCGTTAAGAACATGATGTCGAAAACTGGCACCCAGAGTTGACCGTCAGGGTGGTAAATGTGACGATACAGAACACCATTCTCCAGCTTAAATTGCGAGAGTTGACGACGAAGCCGCGCGTTAGGTGGACGGGATGCTGCAGAGAGGTGATCTATAATGCGCCGGCAGTACGGGTCAGCCAGCTGGCGAGAGCTGAATGGTTGATCGTCATCGGCTGGTAGCTGGTCCATCGAGGCGAGCGAGGTAACTGAACTAGAAGGTTCGTCCGAGCAGGTGTTGTCGAAAACGGTTGCGGGAGCGTCGAGCGGAGCGGTAGGTAGTGGGCAACGAGAAAGAGCGTCGGCGTCTTGATGTTTTTTGCCAGACTTGTAAATGATGTCGAAATCATACTCTTGGAGACGTAGAATCCACCGACCCAAGCGTCCGGAGAGGTTCTTTAGTGTAGAAAGCCAGCATAAGGCGTGATGGTCCGTAACGATGGTGAAATGACGGCCGTGCAGATAAGGGCGAAATTTCTGTACTGACCAAACCACAGCCAGGCACTCCTGCTCAGTGATCGTATAGTTCTTCTCTGAAGGGGTCAGTACGCGACTAGCGTATGCAACGACTCTCTCGCGGGAAGAGTCGTCGCGTTGGAGACGAACAGCGCCTATACCGCGGCCGCTAGCCTCTGTGTGCAGGAGAGTCGGTGCGGTCTCATCAAAATGGCATAGTACAGGGTCTGACGTGAGGGCTCCCTTCAGTAGGTCAAACGCCGATTGACATTCGTCGGACCAGACAAATGGTACATCGGAAGCATGTAGCTTGTGCAGGGGCGCAGCCATCGAAGCGAAGTTCCGTATAAAACGACGAAAATAGGATGCAAGACCAAGAAAACTTCGCAAATCCTTAAGCCTTTCGGGGCGAGGGAAGTGAAGGACCGCAGCAATCTTGTCAGGGTCAGGGCGAATTCCGTCCTTGCTCACGACATGACTGAGAACCTTGATGGATTTGCTGGCGAAACGGCATTTCTTGGTGTTGAGTTGTAGACCAGCGGTGGCGAGGCATGTTAGGACTTCATCCAGGCGTTGCAGGTGCTGAGCAAATGTTGATGAAAAGATGACATTGTCATCAAGGCAGCAGAGGCAAGTCTTCCATTTCAGGCCACGCAGCACGGTGTCGATCATGCGCTCAAAAGTCGCGGGTGCATTGCACAGCCCGAAAGGCATCACGTTGAATTCGTAGAGTCCGTCGGGAGTTGCAAACGCTGTTTTTTCTTTATCATCTTCGTGCATGGGAATTTACCAATATCCTGAACGCAAATCGAGGCTTGAAAAGTATTCCGCGCCTTGTAGGGAATCAAGGGCGTCGTCAATGCGTGGCATGGGGTACACGTCTTTGCGAGTGACCTTGTTAAGCGCCCTGTAATCAACGCAAAAACGCACGGAACCATCCTTTTTCCGGACCAAGACAACAGGCGACGACCAGGGGCTAGCTGATGGACGGATTACCTCTCGTTGGAGCATGTCAGCGACGTTTTCTTCGATGATTTTGCGCTCAGCAAGATACACGCGGTATGGGCGGCGGTGCACAATAGATGTTCCCTCTGTCTGAATGCGATGCGCTGCAGCGGTAGTCTGGCCCAACGTCGAGGAGTAGGCGTCAAAAGAATCAGCGTGTTTTGTTAACAAAGCAAGCAGCTGCTGCGCCTGCGTAGCGGACAAATCATCGCTGAGGAGTGCAGTAAAGGGAGAGGAAGAAGCAGGCTCAGAAGTTGGAGGGTCGTTGGTAGAGGCAGGTGTAAGTGGCGCCACGCTTACAGGCTCAGCATCGGCAACGCAGGCCACCGTGGTACCCTGTGGAAGGAGAATTTTCTCCGATGTGGCGTTCATGACCATGACGTGCGCGGAGCCGTTGCGTAAGCGAACCACACCTGACGCAAGAGCTATGCCTTTGGTAAAGCAATGGGATGAAGGGGACACCAAGACATCACCGTGGTCGATGTCCTTAGACGTAAGTGTCACAATTCGCTCTTGACGTGGCGGTAGTTCGAGATCTTCCGTAGCGAACAGACGAAGTGGCTTGTAGGTGTCGTCGTCTAACCTGGAGTCTGTGTCTGTAAGGTGTAGAACACGTTGCCCACAACAAATGGCGGCCGAAGCAGAAGATAGAAAGTCCCATCCTAAAATTAGCTGGTGAGAGCACTGGGTTAACACTGTAAACTGGATGTAATGAAGGATGTCATCGATAAAAACACGGGCAGTACAAAGAGCGGAAGGGCGTATGGTGTTTCCCTGGGCTGCGACTAGCGTGGGTCCATTATAAGGCGTCGTGACTTTCTTGAGGCGTTTACACAAATCAGCATGGATCACAGAAAATGTCGCACCGGTGTCCACCAAAGCATCGACGAGAACTCCTTCCACTATGACAGAAAGCATATTGAACGGGCGTGCTGGAGGAATTTCAGTTCTACTTCGGAATGCAGTTTTCCCTCCGAAAACTGCATCACTTAGTTTTCCGTACGGTCGGCAGTGGTGAACGAGGCAGGGCGGAGCGGAGAGGAGGAGCGACGAAAGGGCGAAGGTGATCGGCGTCTTGCGGACCGGTACGTACTCCGTGCGTCAGTCGATGCGGGCGGAGATGGAGACCGCTGCGGAAGGGACGAATAACGCCGGCCGTAAGAATCCCCGGTGGAGAAATCACGGTCTCGCATATCGTAACCACGACGCTCGTCCTGCTGGCGCTTGCGGCAGAAACGTGAGATATGCCCGCGATATCCGCAATAATAGCACGTTGGGCGGGACGAACACCAAGGCGGGTAGTAGAGGGCGTTCGGTGCACCGGAGGATAGTGCAGTCAGGTGGGTAGATGGAGATTCAGATGGCATTGACCGGAGGTGGACCGGCGGCGCAGCAGCAACCGACGCGTACGATGGTAGCGGCAACGTTGAATTCACGTTGCTGGGAGGCGCGGCAGCAACGTGCGCGTACGTCGGTGGCGCTTGTTCACTCTCGACGTCGTGACCAAATAAACCTCGTTACGACTGAGACGTCATAATATATATATATATATATATATATATATATATATATATATATATATATATATATATATATATATATATATATATATATATATATATATATATATATATATATATATATATATATATATATATATATATATATCTGCGTTGCAAATAGATCTAGGAAGACTTTATTTGGGGTCTGGGTACAACCCTTCGTGATAGTTCAGGCTAAGGAAAAAGGTGCTGTCACTCGCTGCACTCGCGCGTAGCCTGCGTCGCTACCGCCGCTCTCGTGGTGGCGCTCGATTGCGCGCGCGCTATATTGCCTCTTGTTGAGCTCTCGCTTGAGCTTTCTGGTGGTGGTATTGGCGCTTGTTGTTGTTTTTGTTGCTACTGACCTATTAGCAGCAGCAGTGGCGCTACTCTCACTAAGACCAGTACTGGAAGCTGCATGAGTAGTAGCCTCAGTACCAGGAGCGCCAGCCGCCACAGTATCAGCAGTATTGGTATTATTTCTGATGGTGGGTCGTAGTCGCAGTATTAGTAGTAGCACTACCATTAGGTCTAAAAGTAATAGTCGTAGTTGTATACGTACTACTAGCAGCAGTACTGACAGAAGTAGTAGAAGAAGAAATAGTATAGTAGCTGTAGCTGCAGTAGTACCAGTTTATTAGTAAAAAAAAAGATGTTGCTGCTATAGGCATGAGCGACAGTAGTACTAGCACATGTAGTTGCGGTGGTGGTGCTTGTGCTGGTAACAGCAGCAGGAAGTAGCAGAAGTTCCAGTAGTAGCAGTAGTGCTACCAGTCATTCTTAAACTGCTACAATGCATCAGGGAAAAGGGAGAAAAACGCTGACCACCTTATTGAGATCATCAACACTAGAGCAATAGCACTTTGAGTGTGGCTGGCGGAATTCCTTAGGTACCCTCGCTCCCTTTCTAACGCCTAATCGATTACAGTGTTTTGGGACGTGTACCATTGTCCTTTACAGTTGGCGCAACAACTCTCCAAACGATCACACCCGTCAGCCTCGCCAGGACCTTGTCGGCCGAGGGCTACCAATGCTGGCAAGCAATGGTCATAATCGGCGTCATCATTATGGTGACTTCATTGAGCATCGCCGTCACCATTTATGCGTTGCGATCCCGAAAGAGCGCCATGAAATACTGCGCCAGCATAGAGTGCAAATTGGCCGTCGAAGACCTGACGTCACTCCTGGACCCTCAAATCAAACCGTGCGACGACTTCTACCAGCACGTGTGTGGCAGACCGGAGAACAAGACCTTTGGAGGCGCCAGTTTGACCGCGAGTGCGCTCGAGGACCTGCTATTCTTTGTTCAGCGTCTTCTCCTGTACCAGCGCAAAAAGGACCTCAAGAAGGAACCCGGCGTTGTGCAACTGGCGACCACGTTCAGCACGTGCTACGTCTTCGCCACTTCCCCCAAGCCTCTCGACGAAGCTTCTCTCGCGGCAGCCGTAGCCAATGACACCGACATCCTACCGGCCAACGACTTCGCGTCGGTCCTGCGACGCGTCGTCTGGCTCTCGCTGCACAGAGGAATATCCACGCTGTTCAGGGCGGGCGTCATCACTTACATCGGAGACCTCGCCTTGTACGTGTCGCGTGGGAAGCCGTTGAGTGAGAAACTGGCGAAGCGAACAGACGGCACGTCGTTGCAAGAGTTCGTGTTGAGTCTTTTTGAGGGCGCCTTCGTGAATACGCCGATGGTTCGGAATCTCGACGCCAACGCCACCGTTACGCGCCTGCTAGAATTCGATAAAAACCTCCGCTCTGAAACCAGATACGCCGCGGACGAAGAGATGTACGGCATTAGGAAGGAAGCGTTCATGGAGCAGTACATCGGTGGCCGTGACTGGATGGGCTTCGTGAACTCCCTCTTGCCGAGCACATCGCAGCTGCAGGAAAGGTCAGTCGTCCTCGTTTCGGACGCGGACATGATCAAAAAGCCCGTAAATGAGCTTCGCAAGGACATAAACTTGGGAGCCATCTACATCTTGCTCCACGTTGCGGCTGAGATCGGGCGCTTTTACAGCATTCCGCCCAGCCAAGTGACCAAGGCGTGTCTGCAAATGACGGAAGAAGTTCTGCCTCCACAGCTGTCCAACGTCTTCAACAACTTAACGGCCCGAGCAACGTCGGACCCGTCGAGGGCGGGCGCCGTTTTCTTCAGAGTCCGCAAGGTCTTCGCCAAGCACCCGCTAAAGCAAGGCATGCGCGAGGTCTCTTTCCTGAGCAACCTCAACCTACACGTCCACCGAACCGCGATCGGCATCTGGCCCAATGGATCCGGCTGGCGGCCGAACGAAACCACCGACGCTTCTCCCGCCGTCTTCCCTAAGATGCATGGCGTTCTGAAGGTACGCGAAGCGCTCAGGCGTCTGATGGACCCGCCTTCGCTGGAGCAGACAACCCTCACGCAGAACTTGCTAGCCACCGACGCGGCCTATTCTCGACCGCTAAACGAGATCTTCCTCCCACCATCGCTTCGACGACAGCCCGCGCTCTACTCCGGCGAAGTGCCGATCGAATTCGACATGGGCACCGTCGGCGTCCTCCTAGCGATGCAGATGGTCCGCGCTAACGCACCGTCGCAAAATGGAAGCCAGGAATGGTACGATAAGAACATCGGCGCCTTCGGACGCTGCGCGAAGCAGTCCGAGGCGAAGACGATCGCCTCACAAATCGACGCACTGCCAGCGAATCAGCTCCACGAGCTGTTCATTCGCACGTATTCCCTCAGGGTGGTGCAGGATGCGGTCAGCAGCTACTACAACGTGCATCGCTACGCGAGCAACTTCAAGGCCGTCTGGAAAGAGGTGCAGCGCATTTTGTTCCGCAGGTTCTGCCTGTTATCGTGCGGTAACAGCGAACGCATCGACAAGACGGACGCGTCGTCGCAGCTGGACTGCCTCGTGCCGGTCCTCAACATGCCCGAGTTCTACGAGGCCTTTCAGTGCACAGGAGTCGAAGCGGCCGCCATGGGAAACTGCGCGAGCCTATCGTAGATGATGCTATACGTGTCATGTTTATCGGCAGGATGAATGCCAAGTGCCGCCTCGTAGACAGTCCATGTGCATATTCATTCTGATAATTCTGCATGCTGTTGTTTGTGAATATCCTTTATGTAAGCGACGCTAGATTCGAGAAGTTGCGTAAGAATCGCACTTTGAAAAGTGACACTTGTTTCTACAGCGATATTTGCAACAACTGTCGTTCTTCAGATAAATATGCCGTAGCTTTAGTGTACTTATATTTTTTTTTACTTTTAGTTCTCCCTGGAAACAAATGCCTGACTGGGGGGAAATTTCTGCCGGCTATTTCCTGATGTGGCTCCTTTGCACGTTTTCACTTGAATGTGTTCACAAATTCTAATTGTACCCGTCAGTTGTAAGTTGCTCGTAATTCTGCCTACACGAATGTAATCTGAAGGGTGTGGGGAAGCGACCAATGCGCTTGAAAAAAAATTTGCTAGGCTGGTTAATGAAAATATACATTGATTGCGTCAGAGGAGAATCGTAAATCTATTTTCAAAAGTCTGATAGAGAGATAACTAAGATAACGAAATTTCCAGAGACAGAAACGGACTTCCATCATTTTAGTTGCTAGTCAATGTGCGTGTCTGCCTTCGTATATTTTGTATGCTTTTAATCTTTTATTGTTGGCCGAGATTTTTCGCTGAACTCAAGCCGATTTTGGGAATGCCGCATGGTATCCTCATATTATGTATTTTTACGAAGTACTGATGGCATGCTCTAACTTAACCCTTCAATGTTACATCTCTGCGAAGCAAGACGCATACCTTAGTGCTCTCATTCTAAATCATTCTCTCCTGTATCTCCGCCGTTTAAGACCGGAGCTTACCAAATTCGTGACCACCGAGTCGTACGTATCGCCATCATTGTACAAATATTGGCAGCTCCAATATTTTTTGCCGGCCTTGATCGCTGGCTACACCATCGTTCTTTCTTTTCCAGCGTTTAACGCCGGTTCTTGTCAGCGTTTTCGTTGTCTATGCCAATATCACGACGATGTTTTCCACTGAATGTGTAGATTAACATGAGGTAGGTTTTTGTGCACGCAAATAAATGCATGTTGCCCACGCTTTTGCCTATAGGCAAGCAGCAGGGATAATCAGCGTAGAAAAGTTGAGTGTAGACACAAGTATATTCTGCATGTATACATATGGTAAAAAGATTGCAAGTTTTGAAAAGGATCTCGCTTTTCGCGCTTTCTTCTGCTGACCGCTTGCTTGCAGGTAACAACTGCATAGAACCGACACTAGTTATTTTGAACAAAGCTCTTATATTACGAATCGCGGAAAAGGCACCACTAGCAAACACACAGAGCCAAAATGTCTCTTTCTTAGCGCTTATTTGAGTTGTCAGTTCACCGAAGGTTCTAAAGGATGTGAGTGAAAAGCGAAGCGTGATACAAAATGAAATAAGTGAACATCTACACTTCAACAGACATTGGATACAGCCGTAATCCATGACCACCTCGAACTACCAGAAACTTCATGGCCAAGTTATTTATTATTATTTCCAGAACTCGTACGCACCACGCTCTTTGTGATGGCTGAACGTTTCTCTAACGTTATTCTCTATTTTAGGCGCGTGACATCTTCATGGAGCTCGTCTTTTTATTGTCCCATGATGATTACCTTCCCATTTTTAAGCAGTCCGAATAAGGGCCTCTCAATAACATTCACGAAATATTAGAAAAATGCACCCAATTCTTGGCCAATCCCCTGTATTGAATAACGGCAACTCTCCCTGAGAAGAACATGACAACCATAATATAAGTGCGAAGTAGACGGCGTAGGCTTCCCTTTAAAAACTGTCCCACCTGCCTCTCTGCTGTTCTGTAAATATGAGAACTCGTTCAAGCAAGAATATGCTGTCGCCAACGTTTCGGCAACAGTCCTATTTGAAAAGGAGAACCCAACTCCTCTCCTTGTGGAAACTTTGGTTAACGAATTCTCACCGCTTCAAGCTCCCACATTCCCCTGAACTTTCGTTTGGACATCTGCGATTGTGCAATGAATAAATAACTTTTCCAATGAATTTATGAATTGGTTACGTCTCACAGCAATATGCCACAGGGTTTAGCTTTAAACAACACAACTTGGAAGTTATGTAACATTACAAATAACCGTTGAGCCAATTCCGACGTCTTACAATCTCATCACGATTACAATGTTGTAGTCTTGTTCTTGTTCTATTAACTGTGGCTCACACCCGCTTTGAGGGATTGCCCAAGAATTGAGTAGTTTATGAATTTGTATAAAACTTAAGACTATGATTCTATTACCTATGGCTCACAATCACTTTCAGGAATTGTCCAAGAATTGAGTAGTTTATGAATTTGTATAAAACTTAAGAATATGGTTCTGTTAGCTGTGGCTCACAACCCCTCTGAGGAATTGGCCAAGAATGCAGTAGTTTATGAGTTTGTATAAAACTTAACAATATGTCAATTTAAAGCATAGAAACTTGACGAAATCATACAGGAAATTTTGGTGCACAATCAAATGTATAAAACACGAAGCTTTCAACGCACATATTACAAATAAGTAATCAAAAATAAATAAAACCCTAACTTTTTATGTAGATATGCGTATACGCAAAAAGCTAAGAGTACAACATGCCTACCCAGTTAATCGATTGGTTTCATCAATATACTTCCGCACAGCCAAGCGAACTTTCGCATTGCAGAACGTAAAAATGGAGCCTCCAAACGAGAAAATGGCAGGCAGAGATAGATCCGCTCCAATCGCACGCACATGAGCTTCTAAAACATCGGACTGATCCCACGCATTGTGGGAATCAATTTCACGCGAAGCAGTCAGCCAGTAGCAGTCAATGCCAAATTTTCTGCTTCGAGCCTAGCGTTACGAGGCGGATCGACGTCCTTGTGCAAACTAAATAGCTGTGCCATACCGTGGCCTTGCCCGACATTCGGCGTGACAGGCGGGTAGCATATGGTCTGTCGTGAACGCCGGCACTCACGTTAAAAGAGAGAAGTCAGTTTTATCGCCACGAAGTGCAGGCTGCGGTGCGATGAGGCGCCTATCAAAAGTAGTGGTGTAGGCGTATTCGCGCTACGATTTAACTCTAGCTTTCAAAGTCCCATCGGTACATGCGTAATCTTTATTACGTGCATATAAAAGCGTATAGCAAACACTGCAAGCACAGATGCCGTTGTCCTGGCATAACGCTTGTACAGTCTTTTCCCGAAGCAGTTCGAAGCGCTGGCGTGGCTGTGTGGTAGAATACTTGATTGCCATGCAGAATGCTTCGGTTCGATTCCGGCTCGAGCCATGATATTTAGTCCTTGCTTCCATCGGGATACTTCACCCATCGATAACGCTGCCGACGCCGGCACCGCATTTGCAAGAAATGCGACTTGCAAAGTTCGAGAGTGTCTTCAGAAGCCCCAATTCCATTATTTGCGATAAAGAAAGTTTCACGTATACCATTTTTTCCAAGCTGCAAAGAAAGCCCGCGAAATACAAAAACACGGTTGATCCCTCCGTCATCAGAATCGGAATAACACGAAAGTAAAGCGTGCCCTTACAGAAGTAAATGAATGCTTACTATACTTTGATATAAGAGATTTTGCACAATGTATATTGATGTATGGCAGCTATAGCACCGTTTAACGTGTATGCACCCTCTTTGATGATTGGTGGTACATCTCCATCCCGACGACTAACGTCCATGTTAAATGATTGAACAAACCCGTGTGGTAGCTGTAGTAGTTAACGATGAAAGCGTAATAAGAGAACGAGGTGTGATAGTCAGAAGAGCGTCCCATATTGGACGCAGAACTTGGTCGCCATTCCGCGGCATGTTAAAATGTGATTGAACACCACGGCCGGACTAGAGGGCAACGCAAAGCGCGTCGTGCCGCCCGGGTAGCCCGGCCGCGATTTTTCTCGGGGCGAGCACGTCAGCATGGAACACGGTGTTACAGCCAGGTGAGGCAGTCGCGCGTCGCAGAGCTATTTTAGGGGCGAAGCTCCTTAAGGCGGCACCCGTTCGTCCCTCGTAGTCGTAGTCGTAGTAGTCGTAGTGCGTAACCAGTCTTACGCTTTGACCTCCAAGGTGGTGCCGGTGGGAGATGTTTCCTGTGCGTTGTTGAACAATAAAAAATTCGCAGCGTGCGCGTTAACTAAAAGCTGAATTCTTCTGTTTCTCATTCCGCATTAGCAGCCATTGGCATGTTCCAGTAGGAAACGTTAGTAGAAGTAGAAATTTAAGTGTTAGCTAAAAGCCGACTTCTTCTGTCTCTCATTCCCATTAGCAGCCATTGTTTACCTCCAAGGTAGTGCCTGGTGAGATTTCTCCTGTGCGTGGTTAAACAATAAAAATTTTGTTCAAAACGCCGTTGATTGATGATATAAACCAACGAAAGACGCCAGATGTTTTCTAAAAGCAAAACGAAAGAACGCCAGATGTTTCTAAAGCAAAACGAAAAGACGCCAGCTGCTTAACGAAAGACGCCAGAAGTTTTCTAAAGCAATGGTTTTCTAAACCATGAAAATTCACAGCGTACATGTAAAATTAAAGTGAGCTGCAAGTCGTCATAACTCTCATCGAACCTTTAGTATAAACGCGCCCGATCTCACGTCGGTGATGATGTCCTGGGCAGAATTCACGGAAGATTCACGGTTTACCGATGAACCTCCGCAGCTTCGCCCACTCATCATCATTCACTCCGTGGATATGCTGTGATTTTTTGGTTTGCGTTAGCGTGATGCTGAGCGAGGCCGACGCTTTTACGACGCTTGGGCAAAGGTCGCCACCTCGCGGTGTGTTAAGGCATTCACAAAATTCAACTTCTATTCAAAACGCGCCGAATGGGACAGACGCGTAACGCGTTGCAGGTGCTAGTCGCGGAGGCCACGGCAATGACGAATTACTTTACCTTACCACTCCCAGAGGTCAACACCACGTAGCCGACCGGGAGAGTGGTAGATATAAAAGGCGCGTTCGTAACGCCTGCAGAGTCTGTGACCGTGGCGCAGTGGATAGCGTGCTCGGCATCTTTTGTTGCGGACCGAGCGGTTGTGGGTTCGATGCCCGTTGACGGTACCTTTTTTTCTTTGCCATCTGATTGTGTATATTTTTTCAACGTGATTTCCGTTACGGAAATACGTCACTGAAGTCTTAGTGGACCCCGGCATAAAACACTTTCGTGTTAAAAGAACCACGTGACTAGCGCATTCGCCCGCCGCGAGAATGCTGCCCTCAGCCATGGTTCGAGCGAACAAAATCAGCTACGGCCGCGACTCGGCGGCTCCGTTGCAGTGGTATAGGCCGATAAGTTGTCGGTGGTTTCTTGGCCCGCGCTTGCTACAACAACAAAAAATTGTCTGTAGTGCGCAAGGTGACTGTCAGTAATTTGCAAGTGATTTCACTCGCCTGCCTCTAATACTGTATTTTTTAACACTTCGCTAAAGATAGCTGGGACACCCGGTATATCGACGTGCGTATTTACAAAGCCGTGATTGCTGTTTCGCGAGTGTGGTCATACGAATACAGCGTGATGAGCCGCCTTGCAAAGCAACCGATCAGCACACCTGTTTCGTGCACCGACATGCGACGGTGAATTATATACTTTTACACATCGCACGGCCAGAGTAATTGGTGTAAATTAAGAGTTGCTACTTTCGTTCACCAGCTGTACGAGGAGTCTTCTGCATTTCGACCGCCAGTGCTTACTCCCACTAAGATCGATAGAGGACGCCATCTCCAAAGGTATGTCTTGCTAATAATTTGTCCCTAGCATTAACAGTATGCGGCTTTTTTTTATTTTCGCCTGCTGTTATTTCCACCAAGGAGTTGCTAAAATCATCACTGCGGCCGTTTCTTTTCACCGAGTTAATTAACAATTTCACTCACGCATACCGCCAGAAACACTGGGCAAGTGGTCTAAGGAAAACCGAACGGGACGTTCTGGTTCGCCCTCTGTCAAACTAGCACGGAAACGAAACACGCTGCTAACCGCACTTTTCCAGACACGCCACTACGCGACATTCATCTGAAGTCATAAATAATTCTGGAAGTACATCCTCCGAAGAAAACTAATCATTGACGTACAGCACATTCTTTCGTCTTTCACTTTCCTCCTCCTCTCGTGTGTTCCATACTTCTCGTACACGTGACCGATCGAAAAGGGGGCCCCTAAGCTGTGATTGGCCAGTTTAGGAGCCGGTAGTGATGCGCAAGGAACTCTGCACACACGTTAGCATCACAACTTCAGTGAGACAGACATTACGTACGTGTGTCTTATCGTTACCGTGAAACGATTGGCGCTGTCGTCACCGCTGGTGGCAGATGGGCATAACCCCAGATGGGCATAATTTCAAGAGCCCTCCACTACCGCGTACCTCATATTAGTATCGCGGTTTCGGGACGTAAAACCTCAAATATTATATGTATTGAATAAGTCCTCTGCAGCCTTCTGCAGAACCCTTTAAACATATGACGCACGCGAGTGCGCCCGGTAGCTCAGAGTGGCAGTTCTTTAACAATGGTTACCGTTCTTGGCTTCTGACCGGAAAGATGCGGACGCATTTCGATCGATATAATCCTCGATCTAGCAGTTTTCAAGCGCAAGGCAAGTAGCACAAAATTAGCGGTTAATAAAGTAATTCAGGCCTCCAATGTGTAGCATTGGTCTTAAACTTTCCAGAGCAGGAAGTGCTTGAGACTTAAGCGCAGACGGTCGATATATCGACGTGCCTATCTACACAGCGCTAATTTCTGTTTGTTTAGCGTGTCTGTTCATACGAATATAGCGTGATGAACACCCTTGCGAAGCAGCCAATCAGCAAACTTGTCTCGTCTACCGACATGGGACGGTGAAGTGCGAACTGTTGCACATAGCACAGCTATACTGCAAATTAATAGCTGCTACCTTCGGTCGCCAACAGCACGAGGTGTCTTTCTCCTTGTAACCGCTAAAGTTTACGCCAACTCAGATGCGGTCAAAGGAAGGCGCTGTCTCCGAAGGTATACCTTTTATATCATTTGTCTTTAGCTTTCACTGTATGTAGTTTTTTTTTTCCTTGAATTTGGCTGCTGTCATTTCCAACAACGAGTTGCGAAAAACATAATTAGGGCCGTTTGTTTTCGCCGGGGGTTTTTCAGAATATTGCTCCTAAGTACCGTTCGAAAAAACATGTAAGTGGTGCAAAGGAAAACGAACGGGATGTTGTTGTTCGCCCTCAGTGGAGCTACCATGGAAACGAAACAAAACGCGAACCGCATTTTTCCATACACGGCGTTCCACGACATTCAGCTGGTCAATATTTAATCTGGAAATACAGCCTTCTAAAAAATCTTTACTCACGTACAGCCGTCAACGTTATCTTTCAATTTTCTCCTCCTCTCGCGCGTTCCACACTTTTCGTGCACGTAACCGATCGAAAAAGGGGCGCCTAAGCAGTGATTGGCCCGTTCAGGAGTCGGTAGTGATGCGCAAGGAACTCTGTACACACGTTAGCATCACAACTTCAGTGAGATAGACATTACGTACGTGTGTCTTATCGTTACCGTGACACGATTGGCGATGTCGTCACCGCTAGAACAACAATGCGCCGCAATCGACCGATTTCATCTCTGCTCATCATTACCGTCATTCTTATAAGGACATCGGTGACTGTTTTAGCCGCACCACCGCAGGCAAGCCTGCGAGACATTGTGGAAACACCGACTCCGGCAAAAGTGAATGTCGCCGTCGTCTCCTTCGACGAGTACTGGAATGAGGTCGATAACTCACTGACGCGTCTTTTACCATGGCCGAGAACGGCTTGGATTTTCAAGAACGGAGGTCTCCAAGCGTATATCTTCAGAAACGGCGCTGCCGACAGGTTGACCGTGGCGACAGTTCCAAGTATTCGCGTTGACTGGCGTGAGATTGTAGACGATGTAGGAAACACGTTCAATGGAATATTCGTGCGCTGGATCGCCGCTCGGGAAAACCTGACGCTTTCCTTCGTGGGTGAGCCAGCTTCGGTGCTGCCGGCTTGCATAGCGGGTACATCGCATAGAAACCGCACCAGTCCACAACACGACCCGCCAGTATGCCCATTCGTAAGACATTCCCGCTGAAAGACGCTTTCAGGGCCTTTCTGCAGCGGGTGAGAGAGGCGGACTTACTCTCGTCGCCCCAGTTCAAGAAAGATAGGATTTGCACGCGTCGTTCCTCAAACGCAGAGTTCGCTTCTAACACCGAGAAGCCGCTGTTCGAGTTAATCGGCTTCTTTGGATTCTACGCGGCGCTGCTCTCGGGTACCGTATGCGTCCTGTTTGCCGACGGCATGGGTCTTAAACTTCCCAGAGCAGGAAGAGTTTACTCCTTGGGACACAAGCGCAGGCGGTCGATATATTGACGTGCCTATTTACACAGCGCTGATTGCTGTTTCGCGAGTCTGGTCATACGAATACAGCGTGATTAGCCGTCTTGCAAAGCAACCAATCAGCACACCTGTTTCGTGCACCGACATGCGACGGTGAAGTATGTACTTTTACACATCGCACGGCCAGAGTAATTGGTGTAAATTAAGAGTTGCTACCTTCATTCACTAGCTGCACGGGGAGTCTTCTGCATTTCGACCGCCAGTGCTTACTCCCACTAAGATCGATAGAGGACGCCATCTCCAAAGGTATGTCTTGCTAATAATTTGTCCCTAGCATTAACAGTATGCGGCTTTTTTTTAATTTTCGCCTGCTGTTATTTCCACCAAGGAGTTGCTAAAATCATCACTGCGGCCGTTTCTTTTCACCGAGTTAATTAACAATTTCGCTCACGCATACCGCCAGAAACACTGGGCAAGTGGTCTAAGGAAAAACGAACGGGACGTTCTGGTTCGCCCTCTGTCAAACTAGCACGGAAACGAAACGCGCTGCTAACCGCACTTTTCCAGACACGCCACTACGCGACATTGATCTGAAGTCATAATTTAATCTGGAAGTACATCCTCCTAACAAACCTAATCATTCACGTACAGCACTTCCTGTCGTCTTTCACTTTCCTCCTCCTCTCGCGTGTTTCACACTCCTCGCGCACGTGACCGATCGAAAAGAGGGATCCTAAGCTGTGATTGGCCAGTTTAGGAGCCGGTAGTGACGCGTAAGGAACCCTGCACACATGTGCGCATCGCAACTACAGTGAGACAGAGATAACGTTCGTGCGTCTTATCGTTACCGTGACAGGCTTGGCGCTGTCGTCGCCGCTAGAAGAACAATGCGCACCAATCAACAGACTTCATCTCTGGTCATCGTTATTGTCATTCTTATCACATTGGTGACTGTTTTAGCCGGAGAACCGCAGGCAAGCCTGCGCGACATTGTGGAAACACCGACTCCGGCAAAAGTGAACGTCGCCGTCGTCTCCTTCGATGAGTACTGGAATGAGGTCGATAACTCATTAACGCGTCTTCTACCGTGGCCGAGAACGACTTGGATTTTCAAGAACGGAGGTCTCAAAGCGTATATCTTGAGGAACGGCGCAGCCGACAGGTTGACCGTGGCGATAGTTCCGAGTCTCCGCGTTGACTGGCGTGAGATTGTAGACGATGTAGGAAGGACGTTCCATGGAATATTCGTGCGTTGGATCGCCGCTCGGGAAGACCTGACGCTTTCCTTCGTGTATGAGCCTGTTTCGGTGCTTCCGGCTTGCATAGCGGGTACATCGCATAGAAACCACACCAGTCCGGAAGATCTCAATTCCTACCTTCATGGCAGTCCGCTGTTGTACGACAACCGGCCGCACGAACAGATGGGACTCTTAAAACGCTCCACGAAAAAAACGTCTTTGAAGGGCAAGGTGATGAAGATCGGGTGTGTGCGGTCGAAGCAGTTCGAGGACTACGACATTTGCTCGGTTCATTCCTACATTCTTGACATGCTCGAAGCGAAGAATGTCTCCCTGGTATACCAACTTGCCTCTGACTGGTGGACGGCATGGCATGACCTGTACTGCGAGAACACCGACGTGACAGTCCTTAGCGTCCCTTTCAACGTGCAAGTGCTTGCAATGGCGACGTACAGCGAGATTCAGATGGTGTCCGAAACGTTCTACGCTCTGGCGGGAAACACGCAAGCCCCGTCTCTCTTTCAAACCACACTCCGGTCCGCATCGACTGTCGCCATGACTGCTGCGTCACTGACAATTTGCGCAGGTCTCCTTGTCCTCACAGGCGGCCCCCCTTTGCGCGACAGAGCGCAATCGACGACACTGTTTCTGTACGCCGTCCTTATGGCTACGTCAAGGCCTTTTCCTGAACACCGCAGATGGCCGAGAGTCCAGAATGCCCTTTGCCTGATCTGGGTTCTAGCCATGGTTCCGCTTTCTGAGTACTTTCGGTGCGAACTGACGTCACTGGTGACAGTCGGAGTTCCAGCGAGCAACCTGGACACGCTGGAGGAACTGGAAGCCGCCGTGGACGCGGGTGCCATGGTACCATGCGTTCAGACCCGGTCGGCCACTCTCGACAGCCTCACGCGCTCGGACCACCCGACGACGCTGGGGCAAAAGCTGCGCGCGTCCCTCATGAAACACCGGGAGAAGCTTGTAAAGGACAATGTGCGCTCTTGCATTGATTGCGCCAAGAAGGTGAATGGCGTGTGCTACGCACCTCGCTGGCCGCCGTCCTTACCGGTGTTAGCCCACGTCGCTGCGTTCTACGAGAACTTCATAACACGACCCGCCAGCTTGCCCATTCGTAAGACATTCCCGCTGAAAGACGCTTTCAGAGCCTTTCTGCAGCGGGTGAGAGAGGCGGACTTACTCTCTTCTCCCCAGTGCAAGAAAGATGGGATTTGCACGCGTCGTTCTTCAAACGCAGAGTTCGCTTCTGACACCGAGAAGCCGCTGTTCGAGTTACTCGGCTTCTTTGGATTCTACGCGGCGCTGCTCTCGGGTACCGTATGCGTCCTGTTTGCCGAACTGCTCTTCGCGTGTTTCTTTAAGCCCGCGTTTCGTCCTCGCAGAAAGCCTTGGCGTTAGGCTGGCAGTGCAACCCATGTTCAGTGCTCGGCGACTGAAGCGCGATACCCGGAGTGCGTGGCCGCTGGAGATAAGGACAAATGTGAGGGTGAGAGCGCTCGTTATGCATGGTGACGGCATCTGGTAGACAGCCGTTCAGTCTGTGGTTATTGGTGACATCGACGGAGTGCTGCTTGTCATGGCCGCAAAGCGCTGCGCTCACGTGCTGCGCCGCGCGATGCGGCTGGAGCTGGCGAGCGTTCTTAACGCAAAGCCTTGTTATGAAGGATTGCAGCGTTCCGCCGACGCCACCGAGGACCATAGACTGAACGGCAGCCTGCCGCATGCAGTCACCATGCACCTGGCGGGGAGGGTGACGGTTCTCACCGTCACCCTCCCCGCCAGCAGCCATCTCCTCCGGGTATCTCGTTTCGATCGCCGAGAGCTGTACATACGCAGGCTTCACTATGACGGCCATCACACGATATCGCAGCGTTTATCTCACTACGGATATAAGCCCAGGTTGCAAAACTGCATCTTGAAGTAATCAAGCAAGGCCTGAAGTGAGAAGGGCTTGTCGTCGACCTTATGGAGGTGATGGCGGACAGTCCCTCCCTCTGTGATCGCAACGGTGACACCACCGAGGCTCCGCAGCGTTCGAGACGACGGGCCTGACGGAGAAGGGACGAGACAACTGTCGGCAAAGATGTGCCGACTGGAACGAGACACGGACGCTGCCGAGTCCACGTACTTCACGGTCAGGTGGACGAAAGACGGCCTATGCAACGGACACTCCGCCATTGCACTTAGAAGAGATAAGGCCTCCCTTTTGCTTCCGTATTAAGCGCCTGGAACATGGCTGCGGAGCCTGTTAGTGGGGTACGCGCTCTGCCGGATCCACCGAGAACCACAGAATAAACCCCTCTTTACCGGATGCAGTCACCATGCGACACGAGCACTCTCGCTCTCACGGTCACCATAACCGCCAGCGGCCACGCGCTCTGAGTATTGCGGCTCACTCGCCGAGCACTGTGCGTTTGATAGTGGACTTTACGATCGTTCAGTTTCTTCTGAATAATGATTTGTGTTTTAGTGTTTGCCAGTGCACTGTTCTTGCTGTGTGAATGTGAGTGAGCAATAACTTTATGAACTTCGATTACCGAGGTTTCTCGTGTTGGTTTGGTTTGATACTCGCTCCTGTACTGTGTGTCGTCTCGCTTTCAGTTCATTAAATATTCTTGCGACATAATCTAACCTAAGACGTATCCGGTTTCTCTACTTTCGCAACCACGACAGCGACTTACAGTAGACAACGGGTGTAGGGATGCGTAGTCACTGTGTACTAAAACATGGCAGCTATGACCTGTCTCTGCTCCGCCTCTTAATAACATCGTGGCCAGCAAGACCGTAGAAGCTATTATTATTGCTTGCGGGCATACTCGCATGTCTTTACAAAGCACACGCCTCACACTGAAAGAAGGTGTGAAGTGAGCACAGTGAAATCTCCGAGTCAAGAAATGCAAGTTTTTGCAGAATGGCAGCAGAAAGGCAAGATAGCTGCTCGCCTGGTGGACTATCATAAAAACGAAAACAAAAAGCAGCGCCCAAGCACTCCGTACAGATCGTTAATCAGCGAAGATGAAACTTGCGGCCCTATTTTTGATCCCAAGCTGGGATCGATGAAAGCGTCTTCTGTTGTACTTTTTTTGTATCTATATCACCCCATTTAAAAGATGCGTGCACCAAACTTTACGTTTTGGTGACGTTAGCGTAAAGGATATTAAGAACACCTAAAGTATTTTATAGGCAGTGATTCCTACTGCGGTGGGTATTACTCCTGTATAAATAAACGAAAGACGAGAAAATTTTAAGCACTCGTTTTGCATTGCTGGACACAAGATTAATTAGAACTAACAGAAAAGAAAGCCAAAAAAAGTATAGAGGATGTTATTTGTAGTAATTATGATGTAAATGTGAAGCAAGTAATGTGGACGCAAATGTACTTACCTTGCCGCCGGCAGGGACCGAACCAGCGACCTCCGAATAACGCGTCTGATGGTCTACCACTGAGCTACGGCGGCGGTCATCCTCCAATCCATTTTATGGGGTATATGTGAGCATTTAAACCTAGGAGTGTTAGTCAGCGCCGCTAGTAGCTATGACGGCGAGTGTTCAATTCTCTTTTTCTGCCTGCTGGAGTCCCGAAGCACGTGAACGTTTTACGAGCTGGTAGCTCGTAATAATCCCCGCATCCAGTCCGCCAGAACTAGACAATCGCTATGAATGAACGAAACACGGCGAAATTTTTAAGGGCTTGTTTTTCTTTGCTAAACACAACATTAATTAGAACTAACAGACAAGAAAGCCAAGGAAAGTATAAGGGGTGTTATTTGTAGTAATTACGATGTAAACGTGAAGACGGTAAAGTGGACAAACAGATAACTTGCCGCCGACAGGGACGGAACCTGTGACCTTCGAAATATAGCTACATATGCTGACAAAACCTGACGAGAAACTAGTCCAAGCGAAGAGACCCTTCGAGGTAGCGTACGCTAACATTGTTCCTTCATTATAATTTCTGCGCACTCACGTACCGCCTCATTTTATCACATTCTAGCCATATACACATTGGCTGTAAAACGCGCATGCGTGTGGCCTTGCTTCGCGATTTTATTGGATATGCGTCAACTAGGCTGTTAAACATTTTACCAACCGCAGACGGCGCAGAGAGGTGTGCACTCAAAGCAATTATGTCGGTTTTATACATTTATTCAGTAAGTGTGAAAGAACAGACAATAGAAAAAATTATATTGTGCTGCTAGGCCGCTCGCTGGTAATTTTCCGTGTTTTGCGTGGCCACCGCGGCAATTCAATGGCATCCACTATTATCAAGAGATATGCGAGTGCCTTTAATCTCCATGACTATCACCAGAGCAGTTCTCACAGCGTCACCGCTCCAGGGAGCGTTGATTGTCATAGTGTCCGGCGATGGGAGGTCTCTGTGTAATATTTGGATGGTGCCGAATCTCCAATGGGATCAGGGTGCCATGCCTATGCACGGACCGGGTGGAGTTGATAAAGCCCGGGTGGCTCAAGAGTGGTTCTTGAATGTTGGCGTGGTGCGTTGGCCTTCCGGCTTCGAAACCGGTAGGTTCAATCGGCGCACGAGTCGTAGCGTGTAACGAGCGTTGGAGGTGTCCGTGCTTAGACATGAATGTCTGTTCCTACATGGACGGCCGGTTGACTAAGCGCGGCTGGCTGATCGGAGTCGTGTTGGAAACATCGGAGTCGCACGTTTCAGCTTCATTGGCACGAGTGCTTGAGCGGTGATTTTTTTTCCCTCAACAAAAGCTACTTTGAAAATTTCCCCTCGTATTATTGGGCTATGCTTATCAAGTACACCTGTCCTCTCGCACTAAGCGTAAGCGCTACTCTACAGTCATACTAACCTTCGCGCAGCAGTCTACGAACATTCCTTCGAAACAAGAAACCTGCCTTCCTAATGTTTTTTCAACTGAAATCATTCACTTGCCATACCTCCGCAATTTATATTTCGGTGTTAAATTATGAAAATTTTCGATCTCGTAAACAATCACCGAGCAGACAGTTGTAAAAGATATGCTGGCCGTGCATAAGACTGACAACTGCGAAACCAACGCGGTTGTCATTATTGATTGATTGATTGATTGATTGATTGATTGATTGATTGATTGATTGATTGATTGATTGATTGATTGATTGATTGATTGATTGATTGATTGATTGATTGATTGATTGATTGACTGAAGCCTTTCAATATTGGCACATACCCACTCTGGGGGATTGGCCAAGAAAAATTATGGTATCCTACGGATGATAACTACATTAATTTTTACCTCCCTATCAGTAAAGTAGAAAAAAACGCGAAGATAAAGAGCCATCAAATTACAAAATGTATATAGCCTATGGAGGATAATTACATTAATTACAGTTTTGATCCGACCAGACAGCTGAGTTTACCTGACCCGACCAAATTTGACTCTATGACTTAGTTTTAATCACATTTTATAATTATGTCGCGAGTATTTTTTCAGTATTTCTTAAAGTAGACCTTACGTCGGAATATGTTTAGTTGCTAGAATGAAATTACACACAGCATCATAGATTTCTCTATGACAATGTCCCTAAACCGAGGCACCGATATTTAGAACATTTTCCGCAGTTAAACTTCAACCACTCGTCGAAAATGGAATAACCAGAAGTCTTTTCCTAATTATTGAATAGTTGCGGCATGATATAAAATAATGTTCAATAGATTCTGTCATTACTGTTATCTATCTCTTCTTCCAAGCCCAAAAGCGTTTGTGTGTCTTGTTTTTTGTTTACCTTATAGTTTCATTAAACTTCTCTTCGGTTTTTAGCTATTGCCTTTGTAATTTTACCTTGTATCACTACTCGATTCAAGCCCTATTTAGCAAAATACGCTGGAGCGTATTGCTTTTTTTTATCATTTTCTCTTTGTATGGAGTATCATCAATTCAAGCATTTGTCGAATGTTCCCTACTGCAGCTCAATCCTCAGCCTACCCGCGAGAGGGAGGTTCCACCGCTTCAATAAGAAGCAATGAGTCAACCAATCAATTGAAGGCCATCTAGACCAGAGATGCCAAACACGCGGCCCGCGGGCCGCATGCAGCCCGCCGACCTCTCGTTAGCGGCCCGCAGATGAGTCTCTTCGTCCTATATATATATATATAGGTGCTGCTGTGAGTTTTCACGTTTCGACACGCATTCTTCGGCTTTCCGCAGTGCCGCCGACGAAGTGTCAGGGAAAACGAGGGATGGTTCTTTAAAAAATATTACTATATAATAAAAGTGGCTAACAGGCACCGCGGGAATACACTTATACTTCTTTTTTATGGGCAGCTCACTTGAACGTGACTCGCTTCATTCGTGCCTCGGAGCCGAATGGTGCTACGTATTCTTACGCTCGGATCTTCGGCAGATGTGAACTTTGCTCCGGTGATCGCGTCGCCGAGCGAGCATGCGGCACTCGAAGGTTCGTCTTTCGGCCGCATCCCTTGGCAGCGCGTAAGAAACATTGCGAACGGTGAGTATACTGCTATTGTGTCATATTTTAGACGGAGAGCCTGTACAACGGAAACCGAAAGCGATAAATATACAAAAGGACGAAGCCGCCTTAAAGGCGGCTTCGTCCTTTTAAATGTCTATCGCCTTCGCTTAGTAATCGCAAGGGGATTACTAAGATGAAGGCATCGCATGCAGCGTGGAAGAAAGTTGAGCTCTCAGCAAGGTTTGAGTGCAATCTCTCTCAAAGGTACGCGCACGTTTCACCATTTCGTGCCATCATCACTGACCGCTCTTAATGCCGGGCTCACCACGTACTCAGCAACACAGGCATTTCAAGTGGCGAAGACCATACGTCGGCAACGGAAGTAAGAACTGCAACCTCCGCAGAGATCGAAAACACAACCCAACCTCTGCGCCTGTCGTACGTGTGCATGCAGTGACGTGGCAATGAAATCGTGCTCTGCTCCGACTACTAACCGGCAGCCTTTAGTGCCCTTCCGAAACATCCTGCCAGCCATACACACTGTTTGGAAGTTTTCAGCAACGTGAAAGCTCACAGCAGCACACGATCGTGCCACCCGAGTGGGCGCTGCATACTTCCGTTGCCCCAAGGAACAGTGGCGGCGCAGTGAAGCGGACTTACAGGCCGCGCCCAGGCACGCCGCGAACGCTCAACATAAATTTTTGTTTCTCGCCTAAAACAAATAACACTCCGATGAAACTTTCACAAATAAATCTCCTTTGTTTACTCTTCCTAACGAGACCAAGCGTGCATTTTTACTTGGAGTGCATCACCACTCTACATGCGCCTGAACGTGAGGCATTTCACACATTTTTCAATGTTTGCGCCCCTTCCACTTCGAAACTACTCGGTCATTGACTTCAATACTTTTTTGACACGCTTACTGCCAACTATCCAGCCATGTGAAATAGTCCTATTTTGTCTGTAATGTTCGTAGAATTTTTAAAAAATAACCAAAATGGGCGCAGAATTGCAGCATTGATTCACCACAAAGCACATCGTGAGACAAAGTAGTGGTCGTCAATGGGCGATAATAAGATAGTGCCATTCCTTTTCAAGTAAACAGCAGATATTCAAGGCGTTCCGTAAAGTATTGTATTTTTTAGAGTATTTTTTCGCAACCTATGTTTCACCCACGACGGCAAAATTCAAATCACTGTAACAGACAAGAAATTTTTTTTTTCCAAAAAATACTTTCCGAGGGAAAATAGTGCAGTGATATGAACGTCCACAATTTTTTTTACAATACAATTGGAGAGGGTCGAGCGCAATGTCTGGGACGTTTGGCGTGGAATGACCCTATATATATATATATATATATATATATATATATATATATATATATATATATATATATATATATATATATATATATATATATATATATATATATATATATATATATATATATATATATATATATATATTTAAATACACACATTATGCGAAGCATATCTTAGAGAAACCCTAGGCACTTTGGCCGTTTCTATCTATTTCTCTATCTATCTATCTAGCCATCTACATCTGGGCGCTTTCCTGGTCGTCTTCCTAACTTGCAATATAACAAAATTGGCATAGCAGGGGATCAGTGTATGACGAACACGATTAACTGGTCATGACATGAATAACGCCGAACGTCTGTCGCGTACGTCATGAAACCCTTTCCATCAGTCACGTGTGGCGCATACCTGCACCCGCAGTTCCTGCTATGCGGGTATGTGCCACAGGTGTTTCACAGCCCCAATCAAAACAGTAACCCTGAACATAACACATTGAAACGCAATGCAAGTCAGGGAGCTGAAGGCAGAACTCCCCTGGAAGACGCTCTACTGTCATCCACTCGTCCCCGTGGTCCGCCAGAATGACGCAGTGTTCTCTTCATTTCTGATGAGGCTCGGCGATGGCCTCATGCTAACCGAGGATGACGTTAGATTGATTGAGAGCCGCTTTGTGACACGCGAAGAAGCCGCCGCTAAGTCCCCTGACTACATACGGCTATATTACAGCAATGCGGACGTCGACCGCTATAACGCACGTTGCCTCGACGCTGCGGACAACGTGTTATGTCATCGCGCATGCGGCAACATAACTGGCGATAAGAACGAACGGGTACACAGGGATGCCGTGACCAAGGTGGCCAAGAGGAACGCAAGCGACATGGGTGGCCTGTCGGCCTCAATTTGCGTCAGCATCGGCAAGCCGTACATGATCACAGCCAAATGCGATGTAAGCGACGTTCTCGGTAATGGAAACGTGGGCACCTTGTGGTACATCGAGCTTGACGAACACGGCAACCTCCTGCGACTGTGGCTTGAATTCCAACGTCCACGGTAGGCATTGTCGTGCCAGCCAGGACAAAGCCAACACTGAGCACCTTCCCCATCACCATCGCAACTATATCGCGCCTTATTACCCTCATTTAATTTCCCTTTATAATCGACAGTGTGGCCACCCCCCTTGTGGGTATGAGCCAGTTTTCTTTAGGCGAAAATAACTGCCGAGAGCCCCGTCGCAATGCTCGTGACAGCTCGCGACGTTCTCGAGAGAAGAATCATTGCGCTCGAAACGCAACGGTCGCCTTCCAGATCTTTCGTTCCTCGGTACCAGCGTGGAAGCAGCCGCCGTAACACAGCCTGAAGATGAACCCAAGTGAGCGGTTTCTCTAATCTCGCTTTACTTAAGAAGCACGCACAAGTGGCACCCGCTTTGGGTGGCTAGGGCAGACCTGCGGGGGCAGATGCAGCGCAGAGCCTTGGGCGGCCATACCATCACCATGAAGGCTCATTCACACTTGCGACTACACCGGTCGCACGGCCATTTGCGAGTGGCGACCAAAGAGCGACTCAAAAGGCGACTGATGTTCACACCAGTATATACGACCAAGCTGTTACCACGCAATCGTCTGCTTGCATTGTGTCTCGCGTTGCCATTACCCCGTAAGATAAACTGACGTCTTGTTTGATTGGTTCAGACGTTTGCGACTGTAGTCGCGTCATAAATAAAAATCGAGCAGCGAACGAATGATTCGGCAGCCGCTTTGCGACCAATTTGCGACTCGCGACCATGTGCGACTAACTTGGTCGCGTGGCTGACGCTAGTCGCAGGTATGCACCAGTCTTTACATAATACAATACATCAAGAGTTTTAGAGTGCGTGACGCGGCGCCTACGTGCCGTAGCATCAGGCATGAAATATAAAGCTATTACTTGGTTCTTCTCGACGGTATGAGACACTGCTAAGACGCCTGCAGCTATGAATTTCGTTTTTCATGCGGGTAGGAAATCGGCGCACTCGACGCGACACCGAGCATCCAGGGGCTTAGTCACAGGAACTAACGGCTGCTTCGTCGACGTCACTAACTTAACTGGCTGCTTCCTGTGTAATTCGAGCAGTGACCATATGCTGTCCATGGCGTTATGTTGTAGAGTCATCTCGCCGGCGTCATTATTGGTGTCGCCGGCAATGACATTTCATGTTGAAACCCTCCCCACAGATAGACTGCGACCAGCCATGATGTATGAATGACATGATGTGTATTACTAATGAGAACTAACAGACAATAACGCCATGGAAAGTATAGGGGGTGTTATCTGTAGTATTTAGAATGTAAATGTGAAGAAAGTAAAGTGGACGAAAAGATAACTTGCCGCCGGCAGGGACCGAACCTGCGACCTTCGAATAACGCGTCCGATGCTCTACCACTGAGCTACGGTGGCGGTCATCCTCCCGTCCACTTTATGGGGTATATATGGGCATTTAAACCTTGGAGTGTTAGCCAGCGCCAATCGCATCCATGGCGGCGAGTGTGGAACACTCTTTTTCTGCCTTTCTGGCGTCACGTAGCACGTGCTACGTGACGCCAGAAAGGCAGAAAAAGTGTTCCACACTCGCCGCCATGGCTGCGCGGATCTATCGGAGCTATCGCAGCGCGGATAGATAAATGAAGTGTTTGTGAATGCGTACAAAATCGTAGGGCTATGACATCACTCGCCGTTGCCCTGTTTAGAGGATGTTGCTAACAGTGAGTTCCGCCGCAAGGCCGATGCAGTGAATGCGATAGAAACATAATAATAATATCTGGGGTTTAACGTCCCAAAACCACGATATGATTATGAGAGACGCAATGGGATAGAAACAAACAGCAATGTTATGCGAAGTAAAGCTAGCAGCCCACTCTTTTAGGAAGCGCGGCAGCTGCACTGAGCGCAGCGACATTCGCGCTGTCTACGACTTCAACGCAAGCTTTACAATGAGGGCACAACACGTACAAAGGTACAAGCCGTCTGCTGACCACCTCTAAAGATACGGCACACAAGACCACGGGCGACATTTTCACTGGCCCCGGCTGAAAACATTTCTGCGTGCCCCCGGCTGAAAATGCCAGTGGGCATTTTCAGCCGGGGGCACGCAGCCCCGCCTCCGACTGATATCTCCATGCGCCTTTTGCGCGACGAAAGACAGCCCAGCGCGTTTCCTTTCTGCTTGAGCAACGATCGCCGGCAGCGCTCGCACGCTTTCACTCGCACACTGATCATACGACGCTAGGGCGATGTCGTCGATTTCGACTTTATGCTATCGCGAAAACTACCAGGGTCGCTTATGCATTCGCATAAGATAACTCGAAGGCGAGAACAGTCATATTCGTTTTGGTATCAGTAGGTTGTACTTATTCTCCCGCCCCGCATGCTTTCTACTCCTAGCGTGTTATTCCACTTCCTCCAAAATCGGAGGCGTTGCAAGCTTTCTGCACGTCGCACGCCTCCGGGATCGGCCCACGTATGACCAAGTGAGGATATCATGTGACTTCAAGTGATGCAACGTCTTAGTGACGTCATGAGGACGTCACTAATTTAAGGTGACATGTGACGTCGTCACTCGTGTTGACGCCACCGACGTCGGCGGTCACTTTTCGCGTCTGGTGAGGCACCTGAGGCTTCCGTCTTGATAAAATCGCCTCACTATAAAAGCTCGCGCGCTTGCCACGCAGCCGGCGACGCTGGTCTGACCGCGTCGCGGTCCACGCGCTCCGCGCCTCTGCTGTGGTGCCGACAGTTGTACATCATCCTCTGGAAGAACGTGTACGTGAAGCGGATCAGCCGCCACTACCTGAACACCGTGCTCGAGGTGGCACTCATGGTGACGCTGCTTCTGGGCATCCAGGAGGACTCGGTGACCCGGGAGCCCCTGCTGCGCCGAGGAGACACCGTGTTCGACCCGATCAACACCTCGACCTTCTGGAACACGCAGCCTGACATTGCCCGCATAGACACGGTCAGTGCTACGTCCAGCCCAAGTACGATCTTGAAGCGCTCGTCGACCTTCTTCCACTGTGTTCACTTTGCGCTCCTTTTTAAATCCTAAGAATTTCTCGGTGACCCGCGAGTACAAAGACGGCATCTATCTATCTATCTATCTATCTATCTATCTATCTATCTATCTATCTATCTATCTATCTATCTATCTATCTATCTATCTATCTATCTATCTATATATCTATCTGTCTATCTATCTGTCTATCTATCTATCTATCTATCTATCTATCTATCTATCTATCTATCTGCGTAGCCGCTAACGCCTACACAATCTATACTTATGTTCTATACATTCTACGTTGCAGCTTACGCTATCTAAAGATGCGTAAAGCAACAATACACGTCTGCTCACATCCCTTCGCGCTGTGTTTGACGCCAGCGTTGTGACAGTGAGTATTCGCGGCCATCGAGCTAGATGCGCTCCGTGTTTTTCCTGTGCGCACAGACAGTGTGCTCTCTAACTCAAGTAGTACGCGAATGGCTACTGCCATGTATAGGGTCGATAAAGCTTTGAAACCTGGTATAGCTGTCTACTTCATTGTCGCTATCACTGATTCACCTTTAGTGCAAACTCGCGTTTTCCATAGCAAAGCTTCGATTTGAGCTAGTTGGTCATACATACACCTAGGTGCGAAGCAGTATTACAGGCGCCTAAATATACACTCTCACGGATTCATTTACTTCCTACCTGATGCCGTGCTGCTCACCAATCCCGCTCAATTCAAGCATATAAAATCTGAGATATAGTGTAACCGTAACCAAACGCTGATGTAATATCCGTTGATTAAGGCACTTGAGGTAATCAGTAAATATATAATTAAGTAGTGTCGTTCTAAAGACAGAGGCGCACAGCGCCTTTCGTAGTGTCCGCCTGTCCCACTCTTTTTCGACACTATTCAGGTGTCCAGTTAAAGAAGGCACTCCTAAGCATGGGCATTGGCCTCCTGTGGAAAGTTGGAAATGGCTCTAGGGGCATTATCTCTCCTCCTCGCAGGTTTACTTCGCGCCGAAGGGCAAGTACCTGTCGGCGCTCACGCGCTCGGCGTTCGCCAAGCTCAACGTGCACAAAGTGATCGAGGTGCCGACCGAGCAGCAGCTGATCGAGGGTGCCCGCGTCGACGCCAACGGCACGCTGCCGGCCACCAGCGTGCTGCTCTTCTACACAAATTTCGTGGGCGTCAACGACACGGCGCCCGTGCCCCTGAGCCTGCACGTGTCCCTGTTCGCGGGACGCCTGCCTTTTGATTTGCAGGTGAGATATCACTGTGCACACAGCTGAAGGCTTTTCAAAAATCCTGAGGACGCAAGTGATAAGAAATCTTTGAGCCAACGTTTCGAAGACGGGTTTCGAGCCTTACATGCTGCTCAACAAATTATCATCCCGTCGTGCCTCCACCTTTCTCTGAGCGTCGACGCAAGAACTTGACGTCGCGCCGTGGTCAACTTAAATTTATAAACGCCCAGCTAAAGTTGACAAGCGACAGGATGATAACGATAAAAGGGCGATGCGTGAACGTAAGCGTACGCGACTTAGAAGACATGCTGAGGAGAGAAGTGAGCTGTCTCAGAGGCGTTGGCTGCGTTGTACTGAGCCTTGTTTTGCCAAGGTCCGTGTCAAACTTGCTGGTGTGAAACCTCCTCTCGGATGACATCGCGTCTCGCGTCTGTTAAAGTATTAGCAGCCACGGGGGTCTCGGTCACGTGTCCGCGAGATTCGCTCCCATAAATAGAAGCAAGTTACACTGTTCAGTGAACAGCACACGCATCTATGAATACAAGCGAGAGTGAAGTTCTAAGGAACGTGGAGGCTTGAAGCAAAGAACAGTGATTGAGTTATGAATGTCGATATATGCAACAATATACCAATAGTGAGCTCAACTAGGTAACACAGAAAGGTATGCCCTTTGTGCGTGCCTAGCTCGTTGAAAATGTCTCGCTGGCGGTCACTGGTAGAAATATATTCATGGCATCACAAGATGTAGTAAGCGACTCGAAACCCCTTAAAGGGGTACTGACAGCAATTTTCGAAGGTGACATTACTCCGCCAGACAAATCTCCTGTACACAGAGACGGCGCTCACCAATTGTGAAGCTTAGGAAATGCTAGGATATTTAATATCAAGATTCGCACTGCGCACCTACTGATCTCGACACTAGCATGATGTCAGGCTAGAGTATCAATTATGACTTATGAGTTGCGATGACGTCAGGTACCAAAACATACCAAATGGCCGCTTGTGCGTTACCAACGTAGCCACGGAGCGGAGCAGCCATGGAAACGTCACGATATCTTGCGCGAGCACGTGAAGAGAAGCTCATACCGTGTCCAGACGTCAAGGCACAGCAGGAATCGAAACTCGCTTTTAAAAGCATGTTGTCGTTACGTTTTCAGGGCGCACATCGCATTTATCAGTACATTTTCTATGCTCTTAGGGGCCTGTACTTTCATTTTACACAAAAGAACGAGAGCTGAAAATTTTTGTGCCAGTACCTCCTTAACCACCGTAGCTGTGTGCATGTACCTGTCCTACTGTGAATGTCTTGCAAAAGTTGTAGGCAGGTAAACTGCCGAGTACCATTTGCACAAGCTCCGACTTGTCTGCGTGCAGGTTCTGTACCCGCAGAGGCTCATCTCCCAGCCCGAGGGACCCGTGGCCGAAGAACGGTTCCCGGAGATGAACACCCTCTTGCCGATTATGGGGGCGCTGCAGCAGCGGCACCTGGAGTTGCAGGCGGACAGCGCGAGCTACGCGCACCCCATCGAGGAGCTGAGGCTGCAGCGCTTTCCCTACCCGGCCTACCTCGAATACAAGGACACCAAGAACTACGCGCTCGTGCTCACCCGGTTCTGCATCGGCATGCTCATCCCATTCTCCTTCTTCGTCGCTAAACTCACCGACGAGAAGGCGACCGGTGAGCACAGCGGGCTGCGTGCCGAAGCACTACGGCAGCAGTCGGCCGCATCTACCGTCCGTCCCTGACACTGCCGTACTGAAGTAACGCGGTGGGCTGGGCGAGCTGGGCGAGCTGGTACAAGTTCACAGTGAGACGCAGCGCGAAGAAAATTGGACACAGGGGAGAAAACACAGGATGAGCGCTGTCCTGTGTCTTCGTCCCTGTGTCTAGTTTCTTCGCGCTACGTCTCACTATTGCCGGACTGCCCAACGCCTTGTCTTCAGCCAATTAGTTTGAGTATGCGGCGTCTCGGGCAGTCCTACACAATCCAGGACAGTTCAAGACGACAGAACGATAAATTTATATATATATATATATATATATATATATATATATATATATATATATATATATATATATATATATATATATAGCGGTCTTATGATCAGTAATAGTCTGTGATGTATTTGTTATACATCATCAATATGGATGCCTGTCATCAATAATGACAAAAGGCGTGCCAAAGCGGACATAAAAGAAAATAACCAGAAAACACAAACTCCTTCTTGTGCCTGGCTCTCTGCTACTGCGCGTGGCTCTTTTTTGTGTCCTAGCAGCTATCTCAAATTCCTGCCGTTTTTGTCATTGTTTCCGTTAGCACAACAGATTGTTTGGAGCAATTCTGGGTGACAAGTATGCACAGTGGTGCGCTTTTAAATATCTGAATGTATAATGAACACATCTCTTCGTGCACCTAGGACTCCGAGGTGGCACTGTCCCAGCTGACACTAGCCCTCGTATCGCAGGCATGAAGGAGATGCTGCGCGTGATCGGGCTGAGCGACTGGGTGTACTGGGTGAGCCACTACCTGAGCGGCTTCTTCATGCACACGATCACCGTCACCCTCATGATGCTCTTCCTGTGCGTCAAGAGGAACGAAGAGGGTCGCGCCTTCATCCAATACAGCGACCCCTTCCTGCTCTTCACTATCCTCATGTGTTTCTGCAGCAACTGCCAGATGCACGCCATACTGCTGTCCATGTTCTTCGGCAGCCGTGAGTACCAAGCTTTCGCGTGCTTGTTTCAAGCCGCAACATTTTCGTACCCGCAGTTGTAACGTATACACTTAAGGTCGATGTCAGACGCAAACGCAATACCCGTGTTCAAAGGGCCTCCTAGGTCAGAACGGCAGCACCGACGTGCCAACAAATTGTACGGCACTCACCTAATTACTGCGGTTAGTTGAATCACTTTTTTGTGTTCGTTGCCACGAGAACCACGTTGAATCTCGCATCAAACAGCAACGTAGTGCGTGAGTGAGCAGAATTTTAGTACAAAATATTCTTTCAGTTGGTCAGTGTTGTTTGTACCAAGAAACCGTTACAATATTTATGAACACATCCTCAACCTGAAGCACTCGGCAAGAGACAGTGTTCGGCAAGCTCAGTGGCAAATTATGAGCAGAAAACTATTAACGGAAAATCGTCATCGATGGTTGCCCTTTACTGAGCTCATTCGATATCTTCGGATGCCTGTTTTTTTGCGGCCTCATCAATGTGGTGATGCGCTGATGGAACATCCGGCGTCTAATTCTTGCCTCAAAAATGCCCCTAAACCACTCCGAGTTCGAAGACGAGAGAGAGTTTTCTTTCTTGCCTTGACTACCTTTTCTACAGGTGCAAAGTCCTCCTCGCCACTTATTTTTTCGTAAAACACGTGGACAATGTCAGCACTTAACCGTTTAGCTGATCGGGATTACGCGCTTAACGGCGACACGCTCTTATTTCCGTTTGCGCAAAGTCTAAAACGCACAAGACGAAGTGAAATCAGTTGATCGCGCACCATAGACGTACGAGACGAGGCAGAACGGGCTTGCGACTGCATGGTAAAGCAGGGTAGGAGACAATTCACAACTGATACCTTTCGTATATGGACCAATCCAGAGCTTATTTCCTCGTGACGTCACGCGAACAGAGTGCTGGCGTCACGAACAGGTGCCGAAAAGACGGGAAAACGCCAGGAGAGAACAACGCGCTCGTTCTGTGTATTTACAGTGGTTGTTTAGAGGCCCTTTAACAATACTGGTCTTGTCCATTGCAGCCCAGTACGCGATCGCCGGAGCCATGCTCTATTGGACCTTCAGTTGCGTGATGCCCTTCCTCACGCTGGAGCAGGCCGGCGGCCAGGGCTACTACTATATACAACGGAAGGACAAGCTGTGGACCTCCATCTTTCCCGGCATGAGCCTCCACTGGAGCTTCCGCGTCCTCGAGCGCTTCGAGAAGTTCGGTACGACGCCGCACGCCGCGTTCTGCTGAGAGAAATCCACTGGCGTCTTCGAGATAGTGCACCTTGGTGATCAATCGGCTGCAAATAATCTCAAAGGCCGGGGTATAGATCAAGCGACAGTAATTGAAGCGATCGAACAATTAAGCAATGAAACCGTATCAAATGCGAATAGGGTAACAACGCGAAATATGTGTGATGAAAAGGGACCGCTTTGTATTATACTGTATTATGACGAAAGCTAGCAAATAAACGTTGTTGTACGTCGACTGCGTCGTCATGTCTTTCATGTACATGTGCAAGGTGTTAGAGGCTTGAGTTCCATAGGGTGCTCACATGTTCCTCTCGAAGAAGTGTTCTCTCATCTTAGCGCTGCGAGGTTTAGAGAATGCTATGAAAGTGAGCTTACTTGACAACGAAACTGTTTTTTTTTAATTTAAATATTATTATGTACCAGAAAAAAGGAGAACTGTAGCGACAACTGCGCAGAAAAGCTGTAGCCGCACTTTGTCGAAGGTCAAGGATCTATTATATTGCAGTTGCATTCGCAAAAAAAAAAGCTTATTTTTAGACGATGACAAATAATCTGCACACGGAATAATAAGAGTTTAATTGAGCAGAATACGCTAATTTCACGTGGTAATTCACTAGCCTTATAAAATATGTATGATCCAAAAAATAAAGCGCTTTTAAATATCTTTAAAAATGAAAATCAACCTTGTCACATCACGAATACGCCTATCGAAATACATTAATAGTAGAGCTACCAAAAAAGCTTAGTAATATATTTGACTTTATAATCAAACAACCTAGTCGCGCAAATTTTTCATTTAGACAGTTTGCGTCTCTATACAGATTCAGTATAGTTGGAATGTTATGGGCGAGAAACTCCAGCCGTTATAGTTTCGAAATTGCCGTACGTTCATACCTACGTGTTTTACGTACAGTTTTATAGCGGTACTATAACACAGCGAGCAAAGTAAGAAATGTTCGTCGCGTATTCATATGGAAGTCAATTGCTGTTTTAAGACTTTTTGATCATCCAATTTGTCAAGGCGGATCAGGCCGTATTCAAGAAATGTCATTCATTGACGGCTTTTGCTCAACATTTCCCATAGGTCGGTTGATAAACAACCTTCCTCGTTTCGACAGCGAAAAGTGAAGACAGGGCCGACGATGTTTGCCGTTGGTAACACGTACGTGCGTTCAAGCTCTCTGAAATTTAACACGATTTTAATATCCCGGTAGTGCTACTTAGGCAGGAAAGTTAGGCCATGTGACCAAACCAAAATTTAGGTGCTCCGCTAGCTTGATAACTTTTGAACTGTTTTTCGAGCATATGCATAAGGCGAGATGTGCTACCGAAATATTTTGCATGTTTATCATTTCACTAACACATGAGACTCGTGCAGTGAGAATAATATCTAAACTATTTCATCCCTAGTCACTCTCGCATTTACTGTTTCCTCAGGATACCTCGGTTTCGGCATCCCTGCAAACAAGTTTTGTCATAATTTTGCAGTGCAGCTGTAAATGGCACACCACCTCAATTTTGACGACGCCCGTCCGTGTCTACAAAAAAACCCTTCAGCGCCTTATATAGGGAACTATGGTCTATTTTTATTAAAGTAGAAAGTCCTTACAAAAGAGCAGCATGAAAAGTTAATTTCGTAAGACAAATAGAACCAAACTCCGCCAACTCTCATCAACTGAAACAGGTTGTAACATGATTTGACGGTTGTGATGCGCCGTTAAGCTATACTACAAAACGGTTCGTGCCTGATAGTATCTGATGTGGCCATATACGCATATACACACACAAGAAGCAAAATGGCGCTTTAATCAGACTTCAATCCGGAAAGTTAACGCAATATACACATGCAAAATACCTCCACCCACTGCGAAATATTACACGTAGTGAAATAGCAAACATTGCGAATGCACGGTAGGAAACGAAAATTCCTGTACACCTAAACTATGACAACATCACAAAGAGTATTGACGTATCATTGCGATGACTACGCAGTCATAGTAATTGATGTGTAATTGGTGGAATTGGTGAAGGAATAGTAATCGGTGAATAATGAGTGCAATAAGTCAAACTTGCGGTTGAAGAGCGTCATGCTACAAATCGTTGAAGCGAGCGAGTTTGTCCTCTTACGTCGCCCCTCACAGTCCCCAACGGAGCCAACTGGAGCAATTTCTACGACCATGCCGAGACGCCGGACAACATCACGTTGGCCGAGCTCTTGTTCGTGGGCCTGGTGTGCGACTGTACCATCGTCTTCCTGGTGTGGTACTTGGACAACGCGCTGCACATCGGCCCAGGCGTCTCGAAGCCATTCCTATTCCCATTTCAGGTAATAGTTCACGAGGTGGAGGGTATGACGGAAGCACATTTTGTCGAGATGATATTTTATTCACCAAGACCACTCAAAAGGACGCTAACCTTGAAAAACGATATCATGCTCTTTATTGTCCTTGAATAAGCAACGTGATCTAAATCGTTCGTGGTTTCATGCACAGTAGGCTTCGGTTTCGGCGTTGGTACATTTCTATGGGCAGTAGACAGAAAACTACAGTAAAAAATATGGTTGATCCCTCTGTCATAGGAATCGGTATAGCACGAAAGTGAAACTTGTCGTCACAGAAGTACCTGATTGCTTTAGTGCACTGGTATATGAGAGCGTGTACAATGTCTACTGTTGTTTGGCAGATATAGCACCACTAGATGTGGATTCACTCACGTTGACGCCTAGTGGCACATCTCTGGGCCGACGACTAACGGCCATGATCATGATTTAACCCTTGCGGTAGCTGAGGTTCTTAAAGGGACACTGAAGCACTTTTTAAAAAAAATGACTTTGGAATGTGTAATCATAGTTTGATCCTTGCTGAATACGAAAACCAATGTAAGAGTTCACAGAAGTGAACGCAAATGGCATTTCTTGGCAAAAAAAGAGCGGCTGCAGCTGCAGGGCTTTTTGAACTGCTGAGCGAAGGCGGTGACGTCACCTTCGGTATGCCGCGTCATCGGCGCCATAAGCTCTGTAAAAGCATGGCCTTCGCGATCAGTTCCACCAACGCGCGCAGTCAGAAGTAGTCACGGAGGCCACGGCTCCGCCAAAACCACGGTGGTAGAATAAAACAGGTGGCCCATCGAGCGCCGCGAGCGCGTCGCCGTACTGCTCGAGTTGCTCGCGGCCGCCGTTAGGTTCGCGACGAGTTTTTGGGCCGAAAGACGCGCATTGCAAGCTCTCGCTGGGCTATAAAAACCGGTTTCTCTAGCTAATTTTGTGGCTTTAACCGGTTGTTTGTGCTTTTACTAGCTTGTAGTGGCTGTCTGCCAGCTTCGACCGCAAAAGTGAGAGCGCCAGGCTTTATGAAGCTTAAAATTTTTTAATCGGCGCGGGTAGTCCCGATATGACTGTCACAGGGTGCCGATTGCAAGAGACGCGCGCGTATTTTTTTTTTTTTTTCGAAAGCGTGCAAAATTCTACCGGCGAGTGTATAGAGTAAAAAAAAAACATTTGGTTTTCACGCTATCGTATGTATGTCGGAAAACAGTAGCTGGCGGTCTTTCCGTGGAATTGCATTTCTTCACAACTGCAGTCGCTTTTCGTCTTTCGGCGCGGAGAGAAGGCACAGCTTTTCTTTGCACATTTTGTAGCCAGATTTGCAATTTCGAGCGAAGCATTTTCGTCCCATGGTGGCCGCCGCACCAGCGGCACAGATCGAGCCACCGTGGTTTCAGCCGTGGTTCCAGCTTACAAAGTGAGCGGAAACACCGATGCGGTCGCGCGCGTTCGTTTGACAGAGCGCAACAAACGCGACGCATCAGAGCGGATCTCAAGCCGTGGGATCACCTAATCACGACCACAGTGATCTGGCCGCGTTCATGACTCGAAGGCTGATTGCGACTTTGCGACGCTGGTTGCGTCACATAGGGACGCTCTTGCTCTTCGGACGCTTGCATCCACGGACGCCTCCGCATTTATCGAAGATGACCAAGCAGAAAGGAAGAGACGCGGCTGCAACGCTGGTTGCGTTGCATGCTTTCATTAGTGGCGCGTCCGTTCTAAGCGACGGCAACTCTTCAGTGTTGCTCTAGGCCTCTCTGGTGTAATAAATACACCGCAGATCTCTTTCTCAAAAGTTAAAGATGTAAATTGCAGTTTAAATGCTCACGACGCACACTGGTCACATGCTTTCAAATGCGCCGGAGCGGAGATATCGGCCCAGAATGTACCTTCTGCCACCTTGCGGAAAAGCGGCGGCAACTCGAGCACCTCCGTGACACGCGCGGCGCATTGGCGGAGCGCCTCGTCGGGCCACCTGTTATTCTACCACCGTGGCCAAAACTACCGACGATGACGTAGTTGCGGTCACGCCCACACTTTCGGCGCGTTCGCGTGGGCGGAGCAAGACGGACTTTTCTTTCGCGTATTTTAAAGCTCCTGCTGCCACAACAGCGAAAAAAATACGCCATCGTCGACAATAATGTTGGTCCTTGTTAACAACAAAGTTTTACCGAATTGTAAAACCACTTCAGTATCCCTTTAACATATACGTGGACACAGCATAAGGTGAATCCCGCGCAAATATGGCATCAACAAGCACATAATAAACACTGGCACCCGATATTCACCGCTTCAAAGCGTTGTGAAACGCAAAGAGAAACGCTACGCGCGTCCTGTCTTCCCTCTAGCCTGGCCATTAATTCTCTCAGGGCGAGCGCGGAACGCGGTGCCACAGCCAGGTGAGCGTCGGAGAGCTATTTTCTGATATGGAGGGATGCTATGAGCGAGGCTTGCGCTAAAGCCTCCACCTCGGGGTGTGTTAAAGCGTTGATGAAATTACGCTTGAATTTGAGACGCGCCAAAAGGGACGGTCGCAGCAACGCGCGTTTTTTTATTTTTTTTCGAGCCTGGTGGCACACATGTCACCACCCCGTTATAAAGGGGACGCTCATAGCATCCATCCATCCGAGAGCACTGTGAGAGGGAAGTGTGAAAGAGAAAAGGCGCGTTCATGTAGCCTCCCTTATGTGTTTGGTGGTGGTTCTGGGATTATTTGTACCATGGGACCCAGATTGTTTCCTATGCCAAAAAATTGGGGGACCCTTAACCTTCGCCTTTAAGAGTTGAACGCGATGGTGAAATCCGGCCCCTAGTGCGCACTTCGACCACTATGTGCATACTTATTAATGTCTATTATTACACACACACGCACGCGCGCGCGCGAATGGTGCACGTTTTTGCTCTAAAGCAAGAGTCGCATGGCCTCCAAGATATACGCCGCGCGCTCGCCATCTCCGAGGCCATGAAGAGTCTCACAATGCCTCACAGATGGCAGCACATTATCTAGAGTTTGCTGCATGGTTTGCTGTTTGTTGATCAACGCCTCCGCAAGCCGGCGTTGGATTGACATGTTTTCCGCTAGATGGACATAGTTGTCCATTTTTGTTTGAAAGTTCGCGTGTGTTTTTAGTGGCAATGGCTGCGCTATACCGGCCTTTTTCGACGTAATTTGATGGCCTCCCAAATGCGCCTACAAATCGCCGAATGGGCTCGTTTTCATCGTGACACCTGCCGAACAAAATGCGTTAGGAGACTCCTTCCACTACATGGCATTTATGTAGTGTTTTTTTTTTCGAAGCAGCTGCAAGTAACATCGTGGCTTTGTGGTAGGACACCTGCTTGCCACGCGAACGGCCCGGGTTCGATCCTCAATGAGACCGGAGATTTTATTCTTTATTTTATTTGCTTCTTCCTCGATTTTCGGTCACGGACGAGTTTTCGCTGAACACGTTTTCATAGACTGCTGCAGTGGTGTGTTTTTCTGGGATATATTATAAAGAACTCTAAAAAGAAGTTACCGTTAAATTCACAAGGAATGCGGTTTCTCTCCGTTGAAAATGAAGATGGCGTACCTTACGACCTTATTATGCTCCTGGGCCTGCATAGTATATGGCAAACCCGAACGGCCTTACACAATGTCGATGTGGAAGTCAGACCTGTGCGCGATTACTTTCGCGAATGTGTGTCTCGTTTTGTCGAAATGCAGAAAGTGCAGCTGGATGTACCGGAGTGGGTTCCCAGAGTGAAGTCGCTGTTACACATTACAAAGTTTTAACATGCAGTCAGCTAACAGCTGATGGTGTATCATTGTACTGTTCCCTGGTTTACGATTAGTGTGTTAAAATACTTGTGTGAGGCAATAAAGAAAAAAAAAGTTTGGCGGTGGCTCAGTGGGCTAATTGCCCGCCAGCCATCGGCGCTGACCGAGAGGTCATGTGTTCGATTCCTGTGAATGGAACTTTTTCTTCAAGTTCTTTTCTTTGCCGTTTGATGGCGTTCATTTTGCTGACGCATTTCCGTGACGGAAATACGTCATGAAAATCTTAGTGGACCCCGGCATAAAACACTTTCGTGTTAAAATGGCGAAGCTTGCATTAAGTCGCGCAAGGCTTCAAACGGCGAAGCTGGGCGATTCTGAAGTCTATTCAGGTTGCTTCTAGGTTGTTGCTAGGCTTTAGGTGATGCTAGGTTGTTTCTAGGTTTTTTCTAGGTTGTTACTAGATTTTAGTTAGGTGACGCTAGGCTCTTTGTAGGTGGCTTCTGATCGCAGAGAGGCTCGAGTTAAACCGCAGACGGTCACACACGACACGGGTATCCAAACACCAGAAACAAACTCGCGCGGAAACCGGGCGTTCGCCCCTCCCATAGATCTACGGCCGCGTCATTGTTCGCGTAGGGCTTCCATAGCTTCGGGGGTATTCTCGCAGCCGCCGTTGCCTTTCCCGTTCCCTAGTATTCTTTCGTTTTACATGCCGATGAAACACTCCGCACAGATGCTTCAGCGAAGCTTAAACGTGTGGCCACGGTGTTTATCACTGGAATAATCACGATGGTTTATTAAAGCTTTTCTCAATTACTGGTTACGTCTGTCTAGAGATCTTAATTGGTGTTTGCCGCCCGTCTGTTGCCATATTCAACCCCGCACTTAAGCCCATCTAAGGATAGCCCGTAGGAGGCTATCCTTAGGTGGGCGGAGGTGGCAGAGGAGGTCTACGGCGAGTAGGATCCCTCGCCTTCTCGCAGCCCCATTCCCTTATTATGCGATAAAGTTGTTTCGTTCTCTCTCTCTCTCTCTTTCTTTCCTTCTATATGCACAAATTTTCTAATTCATTTAACGCCTATATAAAACCACTTCTGACTAAAAGTGCTTGTCAAAACATAAAACATGAACCTCAGAGCGGTAAATCCGAGTACAGTCAGCATCGCGTGCCCTCGTCATGCTCAGGCCATCTACTGGTTTCCGAGGACGTCGACTCTTCGGGCTCCGCCCAAGTCGATCGAGGAACAGCCGAACTTCGAGGCAGAGCCGACGGACCACCCGGTCGCCATCGAGATCATCAACGTCAGCAAGGTACGTACGCCAGAAACGGCGAAGCCAGCAGCATTGTGCTTGTGATCGAACCTCCAGCAAAACAGGAACATCATTCGGAACAGACGTTCGGTGCAGCACACGAGATTGTGACTAGAGGAGGGGAGATTACCGGGCTTGTAGCATAGATACATGCTACGGAAGCGCATACCACGGCTATACAGGGTGTTTCAGCTAAGAAGCGCCAGAAAATTAAACATAGGCGCTATGCGTCTCTAATTAGCGCAGCATTGTTCTGACGCCAACACCGGAATTTCTGCGAAACGAGCTCTTTAACGCTATCGCGTTTAAATGAGGCCCTTTCCAAAGTCTTTCTCTCAATGAATCTTACAGCCGTGCTCTAACAAGTGAGCTCTGTGCAGCCAACGTTTCAGCGCGGGGGATTTTGCTAAAAGCACGGCCTTTTATTTGACGTCAGCAGCACTCAGCCAAATTTTGTGCACTTTTTTAATGCATTCAAGCATTGAATGTTCCACGTACGCCGTAAGCCACGCACATTAAAGGGGACAAAGAAAAGTGAGAATTCCGAAACGGTTCGTACGTCGAATTAGTCCCGTGATACTATGAGGCTTCGCGCCTGTATATCGTAGAAGAGGAGCGTTCTGTGTGTTCTCCGCAATGATCGACACCAAGCCTACGGCTTCGTTTTTTGACTTCCATGAAGATACAGGTATGTCAGGCTTGACCATCACTGGTTTTGCTTGTCTTTGAGGACAATTTCGCTAAGAATGTACATTAATGCTCAGACTTAAAAAGCGTGTATGATATGCCGAAGCGATGCCCTACAGCACTACAGAGTCATATTCGATTCTCCTGTTAAAAGTTTTGTTTATATATATATATATATATATATATATATATATATATATATATATATATATATATATATATATATATATATATATATATATATATATATATATAAAAGCCACAAAAATATTTCAGTAAAATGTTTTCCCGAAGCGTGGTTTTCAATGTGCGACCCTCTGCTGCGCAGCGCGCGGCCTCGAAAGATTCGGCCACGGAGAGTACGTCCTTCAGCATAGTAATGGCAAGCTAGTTATATACACAATTTACCGCTGGCGGTACGCGGAGCTCGGAAGCGCGTCAGCGCGTTCTCTTGATTACCAGCGAAATGGCACGAATGACGCGATGGGCGCGCTTCAAAGGCCGTTGCCCCGCTCGTTGCGATGCGCGCTGCACATTGGCCTACACGGCGTGGTCTTTAGGGCGCGCGCGCTTATCTCGTGCTGCGGGCGGTTTGTACGTCTTGTGCTTTCACCGCAAAGTTGAAGCGACAGAGTTCCCGAAAGTCAATTCGCTCGCTGCAGCGGCCGCGTTTGCGAAAGGAGCGCGCTGCTCGAACACAAAGTAAGACCTGTCACAGTTATTAGTTCGCGCTCGTCCTTTGTGTACCTGTGCGTTCGTTTCGTGCGTCCTTTGTGTATGAGCAGTGCGCTTTAAGTGTCGAGGTGCTACAGTTCTTGGTTCGCACTCGTCTTGTGTGTGTTCTCCTCATGCGTACTTTGTGCTTGAGCAGCGCTCTGTAAGTTTCGAGCTGCTTGCCTTTCCTCGCGTTGCATTCCAATTTGTTGCTATCGCATTCGTTGCCCTGTGTTTGCGCGCACGACAGTTCAGTGTACAAGAAACGTGAGCTTAACCAACCACATTCTACTCCGCTTCTCTTTGAACTCAAGATTGAGCTGACCGCGCATTAATCATCCATAAAATTATAAACCTAACTTCTCCTGATCATAACTTAATGGTCCATCAGCGTTTTATCTCTACGTCCATCCTGCTATCTTGTCTAGTGATGTTTCCTACACCTCTAGGACAAATGCATCGACAGGGAATCGTGATAACCATTCTCCTCATGGAAAGGGCAAATCTGCATGCTGACATATTATTTCTTAGTAAAGGAAGGCACCACAAGACAACAAGGACACGAAAGACAGGACGAGTGCCAAGGACAGGACACTCGTCCTGCCCTTCATGACCGTGTTTCCTTGTCGTGCCTTGTTTTTCTGAGTAATATGTACCAACCAGTCCAGGAGCTTTGCTCCATTCTACACATTAGATTCATCATACACAAATTCAGACATGATTCGCTTCACTGGTCAATTAGAAGAGTTTGTCTGCAAAGCGTAGATCAACGCTCCTGTAATAAATTTTGCCCTCAGGACTACGACGGCGCCGTGGCCGTGCAAGACGTCTCGATGCGCATCTTCGAGAACCAGATCACTGTTCTTCTCGGACACAACGGCGCAGGGAAGACAACCCTGCTAAACATGATTACCGGTGAGATATCGTGAAGGGTCTTTCGTAGTAGCAGCAACACACCCTTCTTCGACACTGATATTTTCATTACGGATACAGATTTCTACGTTCGCTGGTTCTCGTGACGTCACGGCGAAAAGGCGAACTACTTAAAAGCACAATGCGTCCTGTGCAATACCTGTTTCAATATGACATGCGTAATTTTTTCTTCTTGTTCAGCTCCTTGTCCAACACTTCTGTTACAATTCCACATGTGTTTGCCTTCGATCTTTTTCAGTAACGTTCTTTTGTTTTATTTCTCCTTTACTGATCGTATCTACAGGTTGCTGCCCATGTTTGATACCTTCTAATTTTGCCTCTATTCTCTGCGATGTGCAGCAGCACCTTGAGGGCATAATTTCAGAGCAGTTCACAAAGTGATGGCCATAGAACATCGACCATCGAAACGCACTGATGGCTTCGAGCGAAATGGTCACAATCAGGATGCCGACCATGGGAGAAAACAAATTTGTGTCCCCGCTTCAATCACACCACTCACAGTTCTGGGAAAGTAACGCGACACTGATTCCAACTGTGGCGTTACTGTGACGGCGCCACGTAGAATACGAGCTGTAACTTCAAACTGGCATGTGCCATGTGATGTTTTCTTATCCGAATATGCATGACGAGCGGCTTCCAATGCTGGACGAGCAAAGTCTCTTGTGGCGTATTGTCAAAGGTTCTTGCGTACTTCGCTGTGACCTTCCGATCGGAGAGCGTCTTCATTTCAAGGCGTATCGAGAAAACACGGATATACACGATCCGTATATCGTGAAAGCAGTGCCCAACATTTCTCGCGTTGTTGTCGCTCTGCCTGCAAATAGCACTTTCTGTCTGGAGCCTTCGAGTACCCGAATGAACTGCTTAGTTCAAATCAGTTAAGCGACTTGCATGGAGCGCACATGCCGGCTTGTCAATGAGTGACCTCATTACTTCTTGAAGTGTCTGCTTGGTGCGCTGAGTTTGCTTTTTGCTTGCGATGACGACATAAGACATTTGACAAGCTCTAGACAGGCGTCACCTAGATCTTACGTTCGTTTACCGTGTATTTTATTTCTGATGACAGGTGTTTTTAGATATGAGGAGATCCGTCCATGACGGGGAAGTATGTGGCGCCCTCTGGGCGCGGTGGTGGTAGCTGTAAGGAAATGCACTAATGTTTGGTGTTGGGAAGCAAGTGGCGCCCTCTGGGCGCAGTAGGGACAGACTCGGTGTGCGGGTGCGAGCGGTCTAACATGACCTAGAATGCGGGACACCCTAAGCAACGATACATGCAGTAAGCAAAGCCTACCACTCACCGAAGGTGTGTGCTTTTATTCCAGGATTTTTGAACTCCAGCTCCGGCGTCCTGCTCGTGGGCGGCTACGACGTCAAGACCTGCACGAGGGATGCGCGCGACAGTATCGGATACTGCACACAGTACAACATCCTCATCGACGACCTCACCGTCGAGGAACACCTGATGTACTTCGCTATCGTACGTAACTTTTCTGCTTGCTCGCTTAGGAGCAAACACTGCGAGTTGGTACGGAGATGTGATGGAGAACTGAAAAGCGCAACTTCAAACGCAGACGTAGGGGCAAGGGGAGAGAAGCGCAAACGCCGAAAGCTAGCGTTTATTTCTCGCTCGGCGAATGTGTGTGTCTTCTCTCCCTCTCTGCTTTGGAAGTTGCCTTATTAGTTTTGAAGAATTCAACACGGGCTGCCGCTGAAGCCTACGTTTCGGCAAGTGGACTTGTCTTCAAGTTGCAGCCTTGAAGAAGACAAGTCCTCTTGTCGAAACATCGGCTCCATCGACAACCCTTGTTGACGATTTTTTCGTGCCTTCAAGCTCTCCCCCCCCCCCCCCGAACCTCTGCCTATTTACTTTTGGAGAATGTATCCCTTCTTTCTCTCCTTCGCTGGGAACGGGGCGAATCAATAAATTGACCAGTTTTCTTGCCCCTTTTCGAACTTTAGGTGAATTCGCATAGTTCTGCTCAGAATAATCATAGAATGTGGTTAGGACACCGTATATTTTAGGTGCTCTGGTGGATCGTAAAAGAAGAAATTAGAGAAGACGGGGGAGACAAAGAATTATTGAAATACATAGATACTGCTTAAAACGTGTATTTTCTTGCATATCCTATAATTCACGCAATAGGTCTTCTAGGCAATCATTAATAAAGAATGTCATGGTGATAGCAATTATATGGACACTCTCGGTGGGTTCTCGCCCTCGCCGTCATGTTTCGTATCGAGACCAAATCGATAACGTCGCCCCGCGCATCGTATGTGCTGCCCGCGAGTAAAAGCGCGCGAGCTACGAACGCGGCTGAAGGAAAGATGAAACGAGCCTCCTACCTTCGTAGCACGGAAGGCGCATGTGCTAACATCAGCCCGCGTGACAGGCCTGCTGTCGATTGATAAACACCCCGCCCGTCTTTTGTCGGGCGAAGGAGCATGAAGGGACGCTGGGGGAGGGGGAGAACTTCATCCGAAATTGCAAGCTAATCCCTCGCTACCTCCCACGCGTCAGCCTGTGATATAGTAGTACAGAAATAGTGAATGCAAGTTCTGCAGCATATGTGGGCTGCATAATTTATTTCTGGCAAACTCCCTCGTAATCAACGCACATTGACTTATGTCACCGCTGGCCTGCCTTCGCGTGCAGATCAAGGGTGTCCCTCTCGACAGGGCACGAAGCGAGGTGTTCAACCTCCTGCAGGATGTGGGTCTTCTGGATTGGCGAACGAATCTCGCCGTAGATCTCTCGCTGGGACAACAGCGACGGCTATGCACGGCAATCGCCATTATAGCCACGCCGAAGGTGAGTGCACGTGCAAGAGACGTTGACATGCAATGGAGCGCAAACAAAGCATAGAGAAAGTTGGACCCTTATTCAAACAAGAACCTAGAAAAAGAACTCGCAGGATCCCTCATGCACTCGCCTAAGACGACTCGAAGGCAAAAGCCAACTTGTTTTGCTTATCAGTCGACCTATTGACCCTCCCCGACCTCCTCCGAAAGCTTTCTGCAACTTGCACTACCTCCAGAAGCGAACTTGCAGCCTTATTAGCTGCAGAAGCGTAGGCACAGCAAGATTTGTGCACTTCATCTAGTTTTGCACTAACTGAAAGGCCCACCCTTTTAGCAAGCGACCATATCATCCGACGACGTCACACATTTTCGCGATCTGTAGCGTCATAATAACGTCATATCCTCTTCAGACCCCGCGTGCATTAAAATGTACATTTGTTTTTTCCGATTTTCGAAATTCGCGCCACTATTAGAGCCAATATTCTTGGTGCAATCGCATGGTCTATCATGTGGTGCCATCTGGTCAGCAATACAGGAAGCATACTACAGTGGAAGGTCCGTTTTCCCGCTTTGAAACATGGCGTCATTCTCGTCTTCGAGGTTCTGTTCACGGTGTCCCAAGTAATTCACAAATTGCTCAATAATCATTGTGTCATATTTCTTAATTGTTGCTTAAATCTACTTAGGAAGGGTTTAGGGATAATTTCCGCACGTCATGTAACCCTAACGGCGAGTATTTTTGCTATCACAAGCTGTTTTCTTGAAATGTGCATTATAATGCACACTCGGTCTCTATACGTGCTTTTTCCTGCGTATGTTTGCCAATCTGATGCCGTTTGTTACTCTTTAGCATTAAGCTTTGGCATTTGTTTCACCTTGGAATCAGTGATAAAGAAACGTGTTCTTGAGTCAATGACCAGCAACGACACCTCGGACCTAGAATTCTCATACGATGAGGCTGTCCCTTCCCCATTACCTGTTGCCGGAAGACAGGTATGGTGCAGAATTTCACAATAGGCAGTTTTCGAATAGCGTACGCTAAGTTAGCGTTAGCGTTTGTGGCCCGCCATTTGCGTCACTTAACGGGAGCCCGCAAGCGGAACAGTACGACGCATGCGCAGTTGCGCGAAAAAGCCAACGCAAAGCTTTGCGTACGCTACTCGAAAGCTCCCTAATGAGGCACGAAAGAAGCTGCTGAAAGCCAAGGTTGGGCCTATGCCTTCTGAGCCAAGAACTGCGCAAGCAAGCCACATTTCAGAGCTTGGGAACTAGGGATCCTCCTCGAGGTGCCGAAACAGAGGATATTTTAGCATTGCCATTTTTTGGGCGTGTTGGTAAACGGAACTCGAAAACATATTGAGCGCTTACAAACAGGGACGTAAGGAAGACGATTAGCGCATTGTGTTGTCGTCTTCCTTACGTCCCTGTTTGTAAGCGCTCAATATGTTTTCAGAGGATATTCTCAGCGCAATAGGCGTGCGCACGGAGGGGGGGGCAGGGGGTCGGCCGTTCCCCCCCCCGTCACCTAAGAGGGGGAGGTGCAAAATCTGCCCCATACGTTGACCCCCCTAGTCACCTAAGAGGGGGGTCGCAAAATCTGCCTCGTACACTGACTTAGTAGGGGGGGCGCTGCGATGAACCTTCACCACCCCTGATGGGGAACCCTGCGTACGCCTATGCTCAGCGCACAAAGTTCCGGTGCATCACGTGCAACATCGTTCTTTGCATCACATCCGCGCGCAACTTCTGCAGGCAGTTTCACAACAAATAAGCGTGCTTTTCGCGAGCAAATGTAAAAATTTCGTTATAGGCAAGTGTCGTTCGTTCTCCGTGCATTGAGACCCAGTGTGCATTATAATGTACACACTGCTGCGCAAAAACTGTTTGCTGTACAGACGCAATATTTTTTCTGGTTTAATACTGCATGTGTGTGCATTCCAAAAATGTGTTTTGATTTCACCTGTGTGGCCACAAATTTGCTCAGGTCTCAGGAGGATATGGTGATGTCATCGCGTGATGACTTTTTGCATCACTCGTGTTGACGCCGACGTTCAATTTTGCGGTTTGATGAGGCATCTAAGGCTTTCGCCTTAAAACTACTACTCTTTAAATGTTCTTACGAGAAAATTCTTCCCGATCCTGACGACGGACACATAAGCGAAGACCACCGGGCAATGTCAATCAGCTCGTTGTTGTTGTTCTTGTTGTTGTTGTTCTTGTTGTTGTTGTTGTTGTTGTTGTTGTTGGGCTAGTTGGTTAAGATTCATAATTCATGTGGCGTAACGCATCACGACAGGGACAGTGTACTTGCCCTTCTCTGTACAATGTCATGATGCGCTACGCTATATCAGTTGTTGTTGTTGTAGAAATGAGCACTTAGCCGTTAGGGCATTTGTTAAACGAAACTGCAACTAAGAAATCGCGTGGCCGAAGCTCTGTCAACCTTCAGCAGAGCTTGCCCTCGGAGGTTGGTCGGTCGCGAAATAACCGTACTGTGAAAAAGGCGTACACAAAAAACGCTAAGGAAAACAGCTAAGTAACGCTGAAAAACAGTTGTTCTACGCACATTTATCATCAAAGCCATTTAAGCTAGGAAAAGCACAAAAACGAAAGATCAACGAGTCACTTTGCCCAGCTTAAGCTAAGTTATTGTTTTTATCGCTAGCTTTGTACTTGCGCTGTTTTCTCTTGAATGTTTCTATAAAAGATAGATCGAAGTGAAGATGGGCTATTATGAATATGCGTCATTGAAAATTTAAGCACTCAGACACCGACAAGAAAGGTAATGACATGATCCCTTACTATGAACTGTAAGCTTTATGTCATCAAAAACGTATATGCCCAACCAGGGCATGTGTACCCGCCGCACATGCGCAAGGTTTCTAAGTGCAAACACAGGCCACTATCGCACGCCGCAATTTTTTTTTTATCTAGCCTCTTTTCAGAGAAAGACACTCAAGAGAAACAACGGATCGTTGAGGCAGATAACTTATACTCTGAGCAGACTACTGTTGTTAATTTCACTATTGTAAGTAAACAGAGAAGAAAATCAAGGTCAAAATTTCATTTTCAAATTTTGCGTCGAAATATCTTCAAATGACGTTATGAATCTCAAAGTGTTTTTTTTTATATTTTGTCCACATTGGTCCCACGAAAGTTTCTGACCCTTGGTATGTCAAGTCGCTGGCCCCCTCGGAAGACAATTCATTTCATTTTCACCGACTATGAACTATGGAGGCCCGAGTCGTCGTCAAAATCTATGACGCCACGGCGATTGGTGCGGGAACGTCAAGATGGCGTCGACACTGCTATTTTCTTTTTGCGTGTTTTCTCGCTTACCAAGCGTCTTCTCGCGGCAAGCGTGGCGATTTCGGTATTCTGAAAGAGTATTGTACCGATGCGAGAACTATCATTTTAGATGCGAAACAGCTTTTGCGCTGGGCTTTGTCCGTAGTTCCATTGGCGACCGTCCGCTTTCTAAAACCTACCATAGCCCTCTGTAACATAATGAGCGCGCGCTCGCGCCAAGTAGAAGTCTTCTTCGTCTTGTTCTTCGACCGCCTTGATGATGATGCGTGAGGGAAACTTTAGGGGCCTGGGCTGCCGTATGCTGTCATAGCTTGGCGTAACGCAGAAAAAAACCACGTGTGCTGGCACGCGCTAGCGCGTTCGGGCCTGTGTAAGGGGCTGCGTAAGACGCTGTGGCCTCTCCCCCTTACACTCCCTCAGCAATCACGTGATGGCGTCGGGGAACGAGATTCTGCAGACGCGCGATGAACCCGCGTGGCGTGCTCCAACAAGAGATCGGGACGAGCAACAGCAACAGCAGCAACAGTGAATTCATGGTGTGCTCCACATGCAAGGACGCGTTAACATCGGGCAAGGTGCCCGTGATGAACGGAACATTAAATCGACCCATAAGCTCCTTCGCATCCCCACATGGTTCCCTTTAGTGGGAGATGGTGAAATTTTTTCTCTTTAGTGTCTCTCACTTAGGGAGGGTCACTTCTTCGCCGGAAATGTTTAATGCCGGTGGAAGCATTTCATATTCGGATAATGGGATGGAAAGTAATCGGTTACCCGTCATTGGGTTGCGATCGTGATTAGGATTCGGGTTAGGCTCGTGACTTATGCAGAGTGAATGGAGGGAATTTTGAGGGCTCGTTTCTTTTTGTTTGGTACAACGTTAACGGGTGTTTTGTGCCTCCTTCCTGCGGCATCCGCTCAGGTGATTATCCTGGACGAACCAACAGCCAACATGGACCCTGACAGCAGGCGAGAGATGTGGGAGCTGCTGCTGAAGGTGCGTCGAACCTGCTCCATATTCCTCACCACTCAGCATCTGGACGAAGCGGACGTGCTCGGGGACCGCATCGTCATCATGGCCAACGGACAGATCAGGTGAGAGCTCGCCTTTCTATCCACACCTGTTCTAACTGCGACACAGTATACTCTAAGCCAGAGGCGCAGCCTTGTACACGTTCTGTGACAGAACGTTTTATCACGCCGCGCGTGATCGGTCGAGGCTCGTCTGATGGTCAGACGAGAGAACAGAAACCGAAAAAGGCAGTGCTGACACTCATTTTGTCGTCTGATTGGCAGAGAACGGGCACAGAACGGACAAAGGCGCCGTTTCGTCCGATAGAACGGATGTAAAACGGTCACCGGACGATTTGGATTGGATCGAAATCTAAGCGCCCGTGCCGAAGAACCAAATTATCCTGCTTTGTGTCTCGCTTAATACAGTCTCACGCCGATAGTTTGCGAAAATAGAATGTTTCGAATGTTTCGTGAAATTGCGGCACGACCTGGCGCCCAGTCAAGGCATTAACACAAATAAATTGTTAAGTCGTCGCGCTCTTCAATTTCAAGCTTTTGAGAACGATTCCCTTGATTGTTGATATTCAATTATAATAATTCCATTATTCTTGGTGCGTTAAAAATGTCTGCATTCCCTCAGGAGACGATCGTTGTGAGAAGTAAATCGCCAGATATTATATCAGCGGACGATCAAAACGAGATACAATTTTCCGGGGCGCATGTCCTTCTGCTATTGGCTGTTGGCTCTCTCTCGTTTTGTCGTGACGTTGCGTTCCATTCTGTCGCAGAATGCATACAAGATTGCGCCCCAGGGGTCTGAAACACGCGATGCGCGGCCCGCCCCCCACATTTATGTCTTAGTTCCATATCTTTTTTTTGCATATTTTCCTAATAAGTATGCTCATAAGCGACACCGCCCTGACTAGTCTGATGAATTTTTCTTTTTTTCGTGTGGTACCCCATTCGGTCACCTAGCGTTGAAACACAACCGTGGAACAAAAACTGTATATTTCGGAATTGGCAGAATCGGCGTCCAGATTTCAGTCAATTTGGAGATTAGTACCGATATGCTTCTCGAATCCTGACGTTAAATCCCATTTATAAATTACTCGTATACAAGATTTGGGAAGGGTCTTCTTACAAATCGCAACGTTAGCTGACATTTTGCTCAACCTCCCCATTTCCCCCTTTCTCCACTCCAATCTACCTCACTGTCCCGGGCCTTGAGGGACTAAATATCGCAACTCCGGCTCGCTACCTGAGGTAAGCTTGAGGCTCCAGTCGGAAGCCTAACGGTAGTACTTGTGGCGTCTTACTGCCGCACGATAATCACCTGGTTTGCTTGCGTTTCCTTTCTATTTTGTCCCTCTTATACACGTCGTGGTTTTGGGAAGTAAAACCGCAACAATTAGATTTCCTTTCTCGATATCTGCTCGCACACTGCTCTCCTATCAAGAGTCCTATGTCAAGCTGATAGCACGCCAGCCATTCATGATTGAGAAGTACCGGGCGCCCGGCGATAGCACGGAAAAAGTACCCGACGATCATTGCAGTTCGGCGTAAAGGCGCCCCCAAGCGCGTTTTTTTTCTCTCGGGTGTATCAAGGACATGTGTCAAGTTTAGCCGCGAGAAATGGAGGAAAACATGCTACCTTAAAGGAATTTGGATATATTGCAACGTATGACTTTAAAACACGGAGATTAAGATTCGGCGATAGAAGCAGCCGGCGTCAAGACAAGATAAATCAAAGCACTGTTTTATAGTAGATGAATTCATGGAAAGACTAATTCGTATTTAGGGCTATGACATATTCGCATATCCGCACGATAGGGATCAAAAACCAATTTCGACGCGAAGGCGAAACAATGAACGCGATAGCAGGGAATTGGGATGTTATACAAAGTAATGCTAGCAAACAATTCCTTTACAATCCGAACTAGTGTAACCCTACAAAACGCTGGCATGAGGAAATGCGGCCGCTCCAGCGAGCGCAGGGACCTTAATGCTGTTTATCTCTCCAACGCAAACCGAGCGGCGTGAACACAGCACATACAAAGGTATGAGCACCTTGCTTATTTCTCTCAAGATAGAGCACGTGCGACGGCAGCTCAACGTACTCAGTTCTTGCCGGAGACACGCCGCCCCACCTCAGGAACTGTCCATTCGCGTTTCGTGCGACAGAAGACGGTCGGCACGCTTCCTCTCCGCTCGAACCGTGATCGTCGGCTGCCCTCGCACGCTTCCACTCGCACATAGAAAGTGACGCGCGGGGTAATGTTATAGATTTGGATATACGGAACCTCACGGCGACGGGGACGGCAACAATGCGCCTGGACTGTTCTTTTAGTTGCAATAATAAGCAAACAACTAGCACAATCGGTCACGCTGTCTTTAGTTTCAGCCGCTAAATCGCAATATACCCTCAGGGTGCCCTTGTCATCTCCCACATCGCACAGGTGCGCTGGCTCTCCGACTTTCCTGAAGCAGCGGTTCGGCACGGGTTACCACATGAACATTTACAAGCTTCCCAATTGCAACGTGACGGCTATCGAGGACCTGATTCGCAAGTACGCGCCCAAGGTCAAGCTTCAGAGCGACTCTGACAACGAGGCACTCTTCACGCTGGGCCACATCATTGCGACCCGAAAGATCGTCTCCATGTTCAAGGTACACTCCGTGCGCGTTTCCATTTCCTACTACGCGCAGTACGAGCATCATACGAGCACGGAGTCTTCGCTTGCGATCACTTCGCCATAGAAATACTAAAATAGCCCTTGGCAACAGGGGTGGGCCCGCGTCACCATGGGCCTGTAACAGCCCCAGCGTTTGTGCTGTGTCCAGGCCCTAGTCAAGGAGACGTTCAGGCTTATTGACACGTGCCCTGAGTAGCCCGAACTTGTAATAATGTAATTCTGCAGTTTCACGTGCACGCATCATATGATCTAAGTCTATATCATGATGATGAGTGCAATAAACCTTTCAGTTCTCAGTCAGCGGTCGTGTCGTCCATTTTTTGTCCCTCCTTTGTGTCGTGCCGCTGCACGTTTAGCCAAGTAGGTTAGCATACCAACTCGCCCAACTGGCCGAGTTGATTCACTACGCTTCTTATAATTTGAAGTGGGCATCTCACATAAATCGTTTCTCATTTCTGACAAACCCTGTAAACAACGTTCATATGTAATATGCCAACGGGTATTCCTGCGGGTGTATCGAAATAACTCCAGAACTGTGCGGTTAACCTCGTGCTGCCTGAAAGCAGTCCAAGGCTATCGCAATAACTCCTGAACTGTGCGTTTAACGCCATGAGTCCTGAAAGCAGGTCTAAGGCGCAATTGCGCTCAATGTCGGTTTTTATTACTAACTGCTATGTTAATAATGCCAAAAAAATTTTTATAAATATCCTAGTTGGTTACGAGAAGCAGGACGTTCACGTAGTAGGCTGGACCAAATATTTATTTCGTTATGTTTGAGGTGAAGTAGACTTTTTTTATTGCATAAAATAAGAGATGTAGCGGCAGTAGCGTGCGGTTTATAGACCACGTTGCATCCTGCCATTTTCCTTCCACCATTTACCGCCTCTCGTGTCACACACACTGGTTTCTGCTTGCCCGTTTTAGAAGACACAGAAGACCATGTAAGAATGGCGTAGATTTTCTCCAAAAAAGTTCCGCATGCATATTCAACGTAATTCGCACATTTATTTCCGAATTATACATCGTTTCATACATCAGATGCATCTCTATGAAAGCTAGTTAGATTTCTTGCAGTGGATGGATTCTCACCAAGAAATAGTTCAGTCATCTTACCACCAGCAATGTAGCTTTTTGTTTTTAGGCAGAGTAATAAATAAAGATGCTTAGTGCCTTAGAAGTAAACAAACCCCTCTATTTATACGGTTATTATATAATAATATGTCAATAGGTTCTTCTAGATCGCTTAGCGTCTCTTTGCTTTCGTATCATGGCCTCCGCGATTAGTTCCAGTAGTGCGCAGCCGGAGCCAATCACGGAGGCCACGTTCACCGCGACGAAACCCAAGCGCAAGACGCGCGGATTTGTACTTTGATGGCCGAACATACACAGCATCCACAGCATTGCACCCGATGTACGAAGCGGAGTATGGCTTCCGAATTAAGTTTAATGTGCCACGGCCGGGCTAGACCGCACGCGCGCTGCGCGCGTGCAGTCTAGCCCGGCCGTGAATGTGCAATATAATGTACGAGGAGTCTCTGAGGGTCAAACTGAGCTATTCCGTGCCGCATTTTGCTTTACAGGTGCTCGAGCGCCGGAGTACCGAGCTCGGCATCGCCTCCGTAGGCCTAACTGTGACGTCACTGGAGGACGTGTTGGTGCGCGTGGGCGAAGAGCCGAACGTCCACCAACGCAAGGTCCCAAACGTGCCGACTCCACTGAGCGAGGAGCCTTCGTTCATCGATGCCAAAAGTAAGACTTCCCTACAATCTATCTATCTATCTATCTATCTATCTATCTATCTATCTATCTATCTATCTATCTATCTATCTATCTATCTATCTGTATCTACTAATCGATCTATCACATGCTGACCATCTTCTTTGATATTTGCTAAATTCAATAGCATCACGTGATGAGTCCTACGTTCACGTATTACTGACACTACGATAACAATTTCAATTCCGCATATCGCCATCATGCTCCTGAGTGGCGCTGGCTAACACTCCCCAGGCTATATACATTCGCGCACGTAGACAGATACTCAAGAATGTCGGCGGCCAAACAGCCGTCGCTGTAGGACAAAGAGCGCCAGTCAGGTGAAATTCGAGTACTCAATGGAGTCATCTTTTGAAGGTCATTCATGTGGCCGCATAGAGGAAACGGCAACATGTCTTTCTATCCATTTAAAGGGCCTCTAAACCACTCCAAGTTCAGAGATGATGGAGTGGTTTCTTTGATGCCTTCACTGCCCTTTCAACAGGCGCTACCTCATGCTCGCCACTTATTTCTTCATTAAACACGGGGAAAATGTCGCCACTAAGCGTTGAGATTATCAGGATATCACGCTTTTCTGCTAGACCAGGGGTCTCAAACCAGCTGCCCGCGACTCCACACGGAATAAAGCTTTGTGACATTGATAAATGATGCTCTCATTATTTACTCGCCTATTGCAAGCATTAGCGCTTTGTTCGGGTAACCTGCAGAGACGGGACTAGTCCCAAGCATATTTTTCTTCGTGAGGCGCCCCATGCAGTCACTACGATTTTCACCGTCGAACGAGAACTGTATATTTCGGAATCGGAGTCCAGATTTTAGTGATTTTGTAAATCAGAATCGATATGTTTTTCGAAATCTGACATGAAATCCCCTTCAGAAATGACCCTTATATGGGATATCGTAAAAGCGTTCTTTCAAATGGCAACGTTAGGTGACGCTTAATCTGTTCAACCCCCTCCTCTCCCCCTCTTCCCCCCGCTTCCAAAGTCTTCACTGTCCCGCCCCTTGTGGGACTAAATTTCTTGACTGCGGTCCGCTACCTGAGGCGAGTTTGAGACCCCTGTGCTAGCGGCTGTTATCTCCGCTTGCGCAGCAGAAAATGCACAAAACGAAGTGAAATCAGTTGGTCGTGCCCGATAGTCATGCAAGACATGGCAGAACGGGCATGAGACTGCCATGTAAAAGCAGGGTATGAGACAACTGCCAACCGATAAACCCCGTATATAGACCAATCGAGACCTTCATTCTTCATGGAGTCACGTGAGCAGGCTGCTGGCGTCACTAATTGTGCCGAGAGAATGGGAAACGCCAGGAGAGAACAACGCGCTCTTTAAGAACTTATTTAGGGGCCCTTTAAGTGTCACGGATGGTTTTCCTGTGCCTACTGCCTATTGGTGAGGCGGAAGGTCCCTCCTCGTCGGCCGCAATGGACGTCCCATTCCACGCCAAAGAAATTCCGGAAAACCAGCGTTTCGGAAAACCTCATCTTAAGTCCCTCCCGGGAGAACAGGCTGTCGATCTCAGAAAGCTACAGGTGGACCTTCGTTCGCATCTGCTGAAGCTACACGCGCTACACCCCATGATATGCCAAGATTCCCCCTTCCAATCCAAGGTGCAAAGATGAGCCAACATTCCACCACATTTTGTCGGTGTGTGACGGGAACCCAGAAGTCTAGGTAATTACTTAGGCAAACCGTTAACACCAGCGAGGAAGCAATGGGAGGTGCACCCTTGAGCAAAAGTTTACGAGACGTGCGCTCCACCACAAATGCGAATTTCTGCTCTGTTCGTGCACGATGCTTCTAATCTAGTGGGTGGCTGTACAAGTCCCGATAAATACTAGCGGCTGCAATATTTAATTGGAGGCTGTGTTCCTAGAGTGGGGTTATAGCTTTCTAGAAAATTTCGCATCCAGCAAACTTTTGCTAGAGGGTGTACTGTTCGCCACCTCGGATCCAGAAGTGGAGGCAGCGCTTACGAATCAAGCCCGGCGGGCACCGGAGGTCTGTGGAGCCCAACGTCTGAGGTCAACACCCATACGATCTCCAAGACCATGCATTTTATTTTTCTCATTTAACAATTTCATCATAATAAACAGCAGCGATGATCGCGATAATCCGAAGAGGTTCACAAAGTTTCACTTCAATAAAATTCCCACGGTCCCTCGTGCATCTGCCTAAGACGGCTCGAAGGCGAAGCCGGTTTCTTTTTATTCGGTCTATTGAAGTGAACACCCTCTGCCCCCCGAATGCTTCCCGCACCCAACGTGGTTTTGCACTACCTCCGGGATCCATTGGAAGCTTTGTGCACCTCCCGTCGTTCTACAGTGCCTTAGGGATCGGCCCAGCTTTGAACAGGCGACGATGCCATTTGACGACGTCATCATGTGAAGTCACGTGATGTGACGTCATAGTGACTACATGACGACGTCACAAACTTTGCCACCCTGTGGCGTCGTGAAGTCGTAGGGTAACGCTGTAGATTTTTTGCATCAGTCCTGTTGACTTCAACGCTCACTTTTCAAATTTCTTTTATAGAACATATTCAACTGAACTGAATTTATTATTACCAGAAGTACACAACATACACAAACAAACGAAGATGGTTCAATAAAAGTTGCATAATGGCAGCTTGACCAGCCCCACTTTTCCTTGAAACACAAGCAGCAACAAGGAAAGAAATGTTCAATGCATAAACTTGTTGCGACACTGATAAAAAGATGATGAAGTATGAAGAGGCATCTGAGGTTTTCGCCTTAAAAATAACGACGACCGCATTGCCTCCCTCAGTGTCCGCAATCCGGATCATGGCCAGCACAACAGCGACGGAACCCTCGCTGTTTGCGTGCGTCTGGGCCGTGCTGAGCAAGCGGGCCACGTACATGTGGCGCGAGAAGAAGATGCCCCTGTTCAGCTGGATGCTGCCGCCCCTCCTGCTCACGCTGCTCTTCTTCCTCGAGGACGCAGGCCTACGCGGCAGCGGCTTCGACATCGAGCACGAGGGCGACAAAGTCCGCTACACCTTCCCCGAGGTGGTCGGAGATGCCGAGGTAAGCCGCACGTGCGCAGCTTAACGTGTCTCGACGGTTATAACAGCGCTGCTGCTTAAGCTGGAAGTTAGGCCGTTCTATGTGCGCTGAAAACCTTGCCGACCGATGACGTCACCATGCGTCGTTTAGAAGCATTGGAAGGAGGAAGAGAAGAAATAAATGAAACGAAATAAAATTTCTTGGCGAGGCAGGATTCGAACCCGGGTAGCCACAGTCCGAAGGCGAGCGTCGTAACCACTCGGCTGTCCAGGCACGCTAGCAGAACACGCATTTAAGGAACCATATGAATGCGTTGCTATTGGCGAGATAACGAGAAGGTAGACAGAAAAAGAAAGATAAAGAAAGAAATAAAAATAAACTGAGAGAGAGAGAGAAAGAAATAGACAGACAAAGAAAGAGATATAATGAAAGAGAAAGAGAGAGAAACAAAAAAACATGGTTGATCCCTCTGTCATAGGAATCGGTATAACACGAAAGTGACACGTGTCTTCACAGAAGTACTGCTTATTGTGTAGTGATATATGAGAGCTTGTACAATGTCTATTCGTGTTTGGCAGCTATAGCACCGTTTGACGTGGATGCACCCATGTTGACAGCATGTCTATATCGCGACGACTAATGCCCATGATCATGATTAAACCGTTGCGCACGGTAGCTGAAGGTGTGAACATGTATTTGGACAGAGCGAATCGTGAATCCCGTGTAAGGATGATATCAACAAGCTCACAATCAACATTGGTACCCGGTATGCACTTCTTCAAAGCGTCGTCAATTAAGGAGATAAACGGCACGGTGTGCGCTTTCTAGTAAAGGGTAGCCGACGCCTGTGCTTATGCATACATAACACACACTGCGCTTCAGCAACACGGGAGGTAGAGGTTCGTAGCCTGAGCCGCAAACGCGTGCGTCCCGCTAGCCTCTGTCTCGCAGGCGCTGCTCTCGCTTCACCAAGGCACGACATTCGCCCGTCGAACTCGCGTCCTTTCTGCAACGCATATTGCAGCAGTTTTGTTAGTCGGTGCTCTCGCAATTGAAGCAGTCGGCGGCGGAGAAATCCCGTTGGTGCACGTGGGAGCTGCACTACTCCGATGAGCCGACGCACGCTAACACGAAGCCAAAGGCAAAGAACGTAACTGCGTCAAGGGTGCCTCGGCGACGCCAGCTCTGGTATCGAGACGCTTTAACCATGACCTCCAATATCGCGTGCAATCTCGGAGTAAGCGCTAGTAAGCGTCGAGCGTGAAGTTTTGCTTCTTTTCACATCTCACAGACGGCGGCACCGCCCCGCTCCGCCTAAAGCTCCGCCCGCCGCGAAAGAGAATGTGTGAAAGATATAAGGCGCGTTCGCGCCGTGTCTAGCATCTCCGGAGTTAGCTTAGTCGGTAGTGCGTCGGGCGCTCACCGTCGCGGCCGCAACGTCGTGGGTTCGATTCCCAGCGGGGTATCGTTTTCTTGGTTTTTTTCTTTCTCACCCGTTGGCGTCCATTTTATCAACGTCATATCCGTGACGGGTGTACTTGGTGGACCCCGGCATAAAACACTTTCGTGTTAAAAGACACAAATAAATAGAGAGAGCCTCAACTTGGCTTTCCATGGCTTAACTGCCCCTCTCTATGCTCATATGGCTATACGTAGGTTCAGCTGGCTATTTGTAGGCTAGGCTTGGCTGGTATGCTAAGGAAGGCCACCCATCTCCGCTGTTCCCTCAGGCTTCGCACCACCAGTGCGAAGCTGCCGTAATTTTTTTGTCTATGAACTGGGACAACTTGTCATTCACCTCAACTGTATGCCGAAGGTCCAAAGGAAACACATGCGGGCTCCCCTCCGAAAAAAGAAGAGCCTTTTCAGTGTTTCAAGGGTACTTCGCCAGACTTGGAAACAGCAAATCAAACCAGCCTTGTGCCCAGATCAGTCGATAGCGATCGTATATACAATGTACGAAGCGCCTGCTCAACACGAAAATGGTCGAAACTTAAGTCACAGTTTTGCCGCAAGGACGAAGCAATCAATGCGATAGCAGCAAGTTGGAATGCCGCACGAAGAACGGCAAGCAGCTCGAAACTTGCTACACGCTGCTCAAGCACAAAGGACACACGAAACGGGCACACACAGGGCGGGCACGAACCAGCAACTCTCACAGCTCGACACTTGCAGCTGCCCAAACACAAAATAGGACGCATGAAAAGAACGCACAGTTATACGCAAGACGAGCGCGAACTAACAACTGCCTCAGTTGTCAGTTCAACTAGCCCCTACTTTGGCTCTTCAAGGTAGCAGCTCACTCCTTTCGCAAACGCGGTCGCTGCAGCGATCGAAGTGACGTGTGGGTAATAGGATCGTGCGGTGTACAGCTTTAACGCAAACTTTGCGGTGAAAGCACAAGACGTACAAACCTACCCCCGCAAGAGATAAGCGCGCGAGCACGGGTGACCACGCTCTGTATGTCAAAGTACAAGTCGGAGGCGCGCATCCCAACTCCGGCGAAACACTAGAGTTTTAAAACTGGGGACTAAAAGCTAAGGGACCCAGAGAATTTGCGAGCCGCCAGGGCGCATGCGCAGAACACAAGCCACCACTGGGCTCTTGCGCTCGTGTTGTCCCAAGACCCAAAAATCAATTCTAGCGTGGGTCGCAAGCGAGACAACGCAAGCGCAGCGCGGGCAACGACGCAGCATGTCCCGCGTCTCGCATAATTCTAATTTCGCCACGTGTGGTGTGCCGTGCGTCTGATCAACTCTCAAACGCTGCGGCTCCTTCGAACACAAGAGCAGCCTCCTCAACGCAGCGACTAGCGGGGCGACGGCTTTTAAAGTGCGCCCTTCGTGCCATCTCCTGTGATAGTGAACACGCTGAAGCACCTCCGAGTTCTGCGTACCGCCAGGCGTAAATGGCGTATATTAATAGCTCACCATTAGTACTCTGCGGGACATATGGCACGCGCCACAGTTGTCTAACGCGGCGCGCTGATGAGCAGTGAGTCGCAGGTCCCAAGTCACGCCATTCGGAAAATTTTGCTTCTGAATTATTTTCATTTGTGGTCATAGGTCGGCAAATTCACTCATGAGTCTACTCACTCAGACTCACTCAGAGTCATACTGAGACGTCAGTCTGAATCAGAGTGAGTGCGGGTGAGTAAAGCTTTTGTGAGTCTGAGTCCGAGTGACTTTGGTTGAGAAAAATTATAGTGAGTCGGAGTCCGAGTGAGTCCGGTTGAGGAACATTTTCGTGAGTGTCCTAATGAGTCCTCAGGGCGAAATATATTGCATGAGTGAGTATGAGTGAGCTTCACATTTTTTGCCGACCTATGGTCCTATCTCCTCAGCTTCAGCATTGTTATCAGCCTTATGTCAGCTCACGTTTATACTCACGTATACTCACACATACTTGAACGCCCTACTATTCATATGTGAGCTCAATATTTATTGATCAGACGCGTGAGTTGAGGAGGGAGAGGGGGAGTAGGTGCCTTGACCTCCCTCGCAAACTTTTTCACCGGATGTTATTCATAAATATATCTTGTGTGAGTCATCTCCTTCAATAAAAGGTCCCTATAAAATTGCAAACACTGATAACTCGTATTTGAAGGTACGATATCAAAAGGTGCTAAGTAGAGCACTGATTATGCGAGATATTGGTGTTAAAGAGCATTCACACTATGGTAGAAAAAGCCAATTACAGGCTAACGGACTGATGAGTCGACTCACTCAGACTCACTCAGACTCAGATCGAGCCGTGAGTCTGAGTGAGTCCAAGAGAAATATATTTTGGTGAGTCTGAGTTCGAATGAGTCCGGTTGAAAAAAACTATTAGTTTGAGTCCAAGTGAGTCCGAATGAGGAAACGTTTGGTGAGTCTGAGTCAGAGTGAGCCCTAAGGGCAAGATATGTTTCATGAGTGAGTCTGAGTGAGATTCACATTTTTCTGCCGACCTATGTTTGTGGTTTTTATATATGTATACATACCTATACATTTACGCGACATGACGCCGACGACGACAACGACGGCAAAAACCCGCCGAGAGTGTCTATGTAATTGCTATAGCAATAAGAACTAAACACTGGAAAACAAAATTAAGCAAACAAGTTTTCCTTAACAAAATTTGTATAATTCTGACAGGCAAGCCGTCAGGCAGGAATAAAAACAGGGCTTGGTGGCTTACAGATCACCCCGCTGTTATAAAGAGGACGTTCGTGGCATCTATCCATTCTTTCTCCGTGACTTTGACCAATGCCGCATACGGATTCTGATACGTGGAGCCTGTGAGCAGCTTCGCAACTCGCATAATTCAAGAACTCCGGTTAGTGGTGCCTGTGTGCATAGTGCATCTTCTTTTATTCCTTGTGTCCGTCGGCTGCATTGTAACGCCCGTCATAGTGCAGCCGATTGCAAATGAAGCTATAGTAGAGAGAGTCAGCATATTCAACTTGCATACTTGAGCCGCTGACAGATGGAAAATACCATATCATAAACCTAGAAACCAAGCTGTAGGCGCGCAAGTGGCTGCAAAGCAGGAGAGCGCTAGGTAGGACTCGTTGCCGTGGAGAAGGGCGTCACGTGCTCGCTTGTGTTTCACCGGTGTTGGTCGTTGCGTATCTATGCGTTTTCTGTCGACGGACGCGAAATTTTTAAATGCGAAGCATTTCTTAGCAAACTTCTGCGACTTTGAGCGTATCTATCTATCTATCTATCTATCTATCTATCTATCTATCTATCTATCTATCTATCTATCTATCTAGCCGCCTACGACTTAGTGCTCTCCTGGTCGCTTGGTTAATCGAATGTACACCAAAGTTGGTATGGCGTAACATGACTGTATGATGAACATAAATGACAAGTCATAACATGAAAATCATGACACGCATGTCATGTACAGCATGATTTACATGCCACGCTCATGGTGCGCTGGCGGCCGTTTCGCTAGCTTGATATACACCAAAATTGGTATGTTGCGACGTGACTGTGTGACGAGCATAAATAACACGAGTTAACATGAAAATCATGACACGCATGTCATGTACAGCATGACTTACGGGCCACGCTCATGGTGCGCTGGCGGTCGTTTCGCTGGCTTGATCTACCCCGAAATTGGTATTGCGTGACGTGACTGTGTGACGAACATAAATAACACACGAGATAACATGAAAATCACGACACGCATGTCATGTACAGCATGACTTACGTGCCACGCTCATGATGCGCTGGCGGCCGTTTCGCTAGCTTTATATACACCAAAATTGATATCTTGCGACGTGACTGTGTAGCGAACATAAATAACACGAGTTAACATGAAAATCATGACACGCATGTCATGTACAGCATGACTTACGTGCCACGCTCATGGGGCGCTGGCGGCCGTTTCGCTAGCTTGATCTACCCCGAAATTGGTATTGCGTGACGTGACAGTGTGACGAACACACGAGTTAACACGAAAATCATGACACGCATGTCATGTACAGCATGACTTACGTGTCACGCTCATGGGGCGCTGGCGGCCGTTTCGCTGGCTTGATCTACCCCGAAATTGGTATTGCGCGACGTGACTGTGTGACGAACACACGAGTTAACATGAAAATCATGACACGCATGTCATGTACAGCATGACTTACGTGCCACGCTCATGGGGCGCTGGCGGCCGTTTCGCTAGCTTGATATACACCAAAATTGGTATCTTGCGACGTGACTGTGTAACGAACATAAACAACACGAGTTAACATGAAAATCATGACACGCATGTCATGTACAGCATGACTTAAGTGCCACGCTCATGATGCGCTGGCGGCAGTTTCGCTAGCTTTATATACACCAAAATTGGTCTCTTGCGACGTGACTGTGTGACGAGCATAAAAACACGAGTTAACATGAAAATTATGACACGCATGTCATGTACAGCATGACACGTGCCACGCTCATGGTGCACTGGCGGCCGTTTCGCTCGCTCGATATACACCGAAATTGGTATCTTGCGACGTGCCTGTGTGACGAACATAAATAACCCGAGTTGACATGAGTCATGAAACACATGTCATGTACAAAGAAGGAAAGGAGATTATTTTCTAAGGGCTCGTTTATCTTTGTTAGACACAATATTAATGAGAACTAACAGACAATAACGCCAAGGAAAGTATAGGGGGTGTTATCTGTAGTATTTAGAACATAAATGTGAAGAAAGTAAAGTGGACGAAAAGATGACTTGCCGCCGGCAGGGACCGCCGGCAGGGACCGTATTGGTCAGCTGCCAGCTCGTAAAAAAAAAAGATCACGTGCTACGTGACGCCACCAGGCAAAAAAAGAGTGTTCCACACTCGCCGCCGTGGCTGCGATTGGCGCTGACTAACACTCCTACGTTTAAATCAACATATATACCCCAAAAAGTGGACGGGAGGATGACCGCCGCCGTAGCTCAGTGGTAGAGCATCGGACGCGTTATTCGAAGGTCGCAGGTTCGGTCCCTGCCGGCGGCAAGTCATCTTTTCGTCCACTTTACTTTCTTCACATTTATGTTCTAAATACTACAGATAACACCCCCTATACTTTCCTTGGCGTTATTGTCTGTTAGTTCTCATTAATATTGTGTCTAACAAAGATAAACGAGCCCTTAGAAAATCATCTCCTTTCCTTCATTCATAGCGAGGGTCTCGTCCTGGCAGACCTAATGCCTTCAGGTAGTATGCGAGGGATTATTGGTCAGCTGCCAGCTCGTAAAAAAAAGATCACGTGCTACGTGACGCCACCAGGCAAAAAAAGAGTGTTCCACACTCGCCGCCGTGGCTGCGATTGGCGCTGACTAACACTCCTACGCTTAAATCAACATATATACCCCAAAAAGTGGACGGGAGGATGACCGCCGCCGTAGCTCAGTGGTAGAGCATCGGACGCGTTATTCGAAGGTCGCAGGTTCGGTCCCTGCCGGCGGCAAGTCATCTTTTCGTCCACTTTACTTTCTTCACATTTATGTTCTAAATACTACAGATAACACCCCCTATACTTTCCTTGGCGTTATTGTCTGTTAGTTCTCATTAATATTGTGTCTAACAAAGATAAACGAGCCCTTAGAAAATCATCTCCTTTCCTTCATTCATAGCGAGGGTCTCGTCCTGGCAGACCTAATGCCTTCAGGTAGTATGCGAGGGATTATTGGTCAGCTGCCAGCTCGTAAAAAAAAAAAAAGATCACGTGCTACGTGACGCCACCAGGCAAAAAAAGAGTGTTCCACACTCGCCGCCGGGGCTGCGATTGGCGCTGACTAACACTCCTACGTTTAAATCAACATATATACCCCAAAAAGTGGACGGGAGGATGACCGCCGCCGTAGCTCAGTGGTAGAGCATCGGACGCGTTATTCGAAGGTCGCAGGTTCGGTCCCTGCCGGCGGCAAGTCATCTTTTCGTCCACTTTACTTTCTTCACATTTATGTTCTAAATACTACAGATAACACCCCCTATACTTTCCTTGGCGTTATTGTCTGTTAGTTCTCATTAATGTCACGTACAGCATGACTTAGGTGCAAGGCTCATGGAACGCTGGCGGCCGTTTCGCTAGCTTGATCTACCCCGAAGTTGGTATTGCGCGACGTTACTGTGTGACGAACATAAATAATAGGAGTTAACATGAAAACCATGACACGCATTTTGATAAACGACATACAAGACGATGTATGCAGCTCTTTGCTGGCTGCTTCGCATTACATCGATTCCCACAATGCGTGGGATCTGCCGGCTTTTTTGGGATCCTAGCCATAGGCAGGTTCGTTGTTAAAACCTCTAGTTATGATTTTTAAAATTGGGTGGGCTCTCCTTGTGCAGGGTTTCTACGCAGTGGACACTGAGAAGTCCTTTACTGACAAGTTGCTCCGGCCGTTGACCAGCGACGCGAATGATTTTCACATAATGGAGGAGGACCCGTCCACCGACCTCACGGTGTTTCTCCTCGACATCGCTAAGGAGACGCTACGTAAATACGTCTTCAACATACACTTCGGAGTGCAGCTGCTCAAAAAGTCAGGGTAAGCGCACGCCACGAATACTTGGCCCTAAAAGACTGTAATCGGGTACAACTTAAAAAATTCACAGCATATTCATGGGGTGAATCATGATGAGTGGGGCGAAGCTCCGGAGGGAATCATCGGTAAACCGTGAATACTCCGAGTAATTCGCCCAGTATATGATCAAGTAAACACGTCAGAAACACCGTGTATATATTAAACATCAAACTTTTATTGTACTGTTGGTTTACGTGGTCCCTTCATTACAACGGTCCCCCTAACCTACGTCGCCGCACTAAATCGAACGATTGCCTTCCACCTATGACACGCGCCATATGTGAATCTTCCGTGAATTCTGCCCAGTATTTCATCAACGACGTGAGATCGGGCGCGTTAATGCTAAAGGGTCGATGAGAGTCATGGCGACTTGCAGCTCACTTTACTTTTACATGTACGCTGTGAATTTTTATTGTTTAATCACGCACACGAGAAATCTCACACAGGCACTACCTTGGAGGTCAAAATCCAGTGCCTACATATACAGGGTGGTCAGTGAACGGTTGTGCAGCGCGAGCAGTCGGTTTTTTCAGTTAAGAAATTCGCTAGCAAACGCTGCCTATGTCGGCGTCGCGAGGCGACAGAGGGGGGGGGGGGAGGACTACAGCACGCATCTGCAACGCAGCGAGCGCCTAGAGCTGGCTACGACAGCGCCATATAGTGAACACTCCAAGAACTAGAGGTGGCTACCTACTAGTACTACTACATACTACAGAGGAGGGACAGACCCACACCCAAAGGAGCTTCGCCCCTAAAAGTCCGGAGAGGCACCGCCCAGATGACTGAAGCGCGGCAGCCGATTGCCTCCGCAACTAAAGAATTAGTCGTGCTCATGCACTCGGCAATGTTCTCCGAAGGCGGAGTCACCAGCCGTCCTTCTCATGACGTCATGAGGCTGGTGTTCATCCACCTTCGAGGGGGAAACGCCACAGACATCTCAAGTTGTACCCGACCAGAGTAGAAGAAAACTTGGAAAACTAACGGTACTTATCGCAAAAAGAAAACAAGGAAATCGTAGAGAACGAAGTCGGGCTACTGTATACGTGTGTGGGGCAGCCCGGTTGGATTTAGAATGAAGACAACATCGTTGTTATAGCGACATGTGACGTGCGTTGCCAATACTGTTAGGTGGCCGTGACGGTGAAGAACGCAACAGTCAAACCGGTAAATATTGAACTACTTATGTGCACCGAATTTTATGGGGTTTTTTTCGAAAAGAAATGTAAAAGGAAAGACGCCACAGGGTAAGTTTGTCTTGCACATCCGCTGCTGCTGTTGCAGAGCAATCAAAAAGCTTCAAATAGTGTACATGTGTTTTGCTCCGAACTAAAAAGTGTTTAACAATAATAAACCGGTGAACCAAAACATCGGCGCAATATAAAAGAACGCGTGACAGTAATAAAATACCATACACACATAAATGTAAAAGTTGCAGACCCGTCCCCCTCAAGCCACATCAGTACTACCCCCCCCCCCCCCCAAGCTGCTCTTTCCCTCCCCCAGCCGCGACGCAACACGGTTTTGCACCCCCAAGACAAAATCCTGCCGACACTTAAGCCTCTTACTAGTCGACCTAGGAAAACGTACTCTTGCAGAGATTCTATATGCTGGTAACCATTATACATTTTAACGCGATAGCAATACAAAGCTCGTATCGCAGAAATTGCAGTGTGGGCGGCGTTGGTTGTGATGAAAAAATCAAGGTATATACGAATAAATAAATAAATAAATAAGACACAGATTCCCTTGTGCATTCACCTAAGATTACTCGAAGGCGAAAGCCATCTTTTTATTTGAAGTTGATGCATTGATCCTGCCTCGCCACCCTCCGAAAGCTTTGTGCACCTATAGCTTGGTTTTACACTGCCTCCGTGATCGGCCCATCTTTGACCCAAACTACGATGTCATGTGAGGACGGCATCATGTGATGATACGTCACATGATGCAGTCATCACATGACAGAATTTGTGATAGAATTTGTGACATGATGACGTCAGACAGTTTTGCAATCTCTGACGTCACAATGACGTCATATGGTGACCTGATCACGTGATGATTTTTTATATCATTCGTGCTGTGCCCTACGCATGCGTTCTAGGAGAGTTTTAAACGGCCAATGTTACTCGCACAGACATTTAATTACTCGCGGCACGGTTGCGGTGACCAAACAATGCCTTGAAAATGAATTAGAAGACCATGCGGAAGGGCCCGACTACTCTTGAAGGCGCAGCTCAAGCGTCCTCAAGACTTTTATTTCTCTTGCCAGTGTCTTCGTGTTTTCTTCTATTTTTTTCTTTGATACAGGTGCACATTTGTGACGTCAACAGCATTCGGCACACAGAATCTTTCTCATTCGGACGTAACACTTTCAGGAAAGCGCTCTGGTACAATGGTCAGATCCAGCACACGGCGCCCCTCGCGGTGACGCTGTACAACACGGCGCGTCTCCGAAACGTCACCAACGACGCCAACGCCGACTTCACCTTCGAAGTGACGGCGCGCGGATCCGAGGAGCTCCACGCGGCAGCGGGAAGCGGTTCCGGCGTCCGGGAGGAGGACATCCGCAGCCAGAACACGTACCGCACCCTCTTGCCCAAGGTGCTGCGGTCCATCTTCTTTCCGCTCGTCTCCAGTCTCATGTGCAGCAACTTCGTCATTTTCCCGACCGCGGAGAGGGCACTTGGGGTAGGTGTCCAACGTCCGCTTTCAATTCGGGAGGTGCTGGGTTCGATTCCCATTTCCACTTAGCAACCACGAGATTTTCTAAAGTGGAGCAACGTATACTGCGACCTGACTGGCGTTCGGTAGCGTATGGGTGCCCATCTACAGAAAGTGGCCTCTTTTTTGTGTTCTCTAATATGCACCCATCAGGGGCGGCTGATGATTCCGTGTTGACGTGCACCATCTGCAGCGATGTACATGTATAAATTAATATTATTCTTGAACACTGAATGTCGCAGGAGCAAACGTTTCGACAAGCAGTCTTGTTTTCAAGGCAGCAACTGTCTTGAAGACAAGACCGCTTGTCAAAGCGTTGGCTCCTGCGACACCCTGTAATCGAGAATTTCTCATCGCTTCGAGCTGCCATCTTCCCCTATAACTACTGCCTTATTCGAAGCAGTATAGTAGTAGCTTATGCAGTTTACGCAGGTCGGTTAAATTGGTCCGTTAATGGTCCGAAGGACCTACGCTTCAAGGTCAATGGGTTTCTAAACAATCGTCAAAACGGTTTCAGAGTTCCTTTAGATCGCATGCTCTTTCCAACTCACGACCCTAATTCGGGCAGGTCAAGCAGTTGCACGTGATCTCCGGCCTGGGACCCATCATGTACTGGCTCATCAACTTCGCCTTCGACTTCATGTTCTACATGGGCACGGCGTTGATTGTGCTGCTGCCGCTGCCACTCGTACCCCTCACCACGCTGGCCACCGAAGACTTCCGTAAGCTCTCACGCTACGCATGGCTACGCATGACGAATGGCTCTCATGGCTACGCATGACAAATTTCGCAGAGTCATGACACCAACATAATCGGCACAGGCCACATATGCTCAGGATGTGCACGAAAAATGTGAAGGCGCTACACACGCGCGAGCTCGCACTCGCAGTTTACTCTGATCGAAGAGAACACCTACACAAATACTGCTGACGTAAGCTTCCCGAGCTCTAGATCAAGTTCGCACCCCTTGGGGAGCATTTCTTAGTTGCATTAGTACTGAGTAACACACTTGCAATGTTCCAGACAACCCTTCCAAGTGCCGGTGAGAGTTGTCCGAAAAGCATGATAAAAATACAGAAAATTCAAAAGCCCTTGCCCTACCGGGAAAAAGGGGGCCAAGTTAAGCTTGGCGCGTTGGTGTGTACGTGCCCAACCTACTTCTTTCCTTCACTTTCTTGCTTTTTTTTTCCTTCTTTCTATCTTTCTTTATTGCATTGCGCAATGCTCCCTCCTAGCTTTTTCCTTCCTCCGTGGCGGGAATCGAACCTTCACCCACGTGCTTAGCAGCGCAACACTTCAGTTGCTACAGGCAACAACGACGGTCATGCGTTCATATCCAAGCAACAATGAAATGTGGCAACGCGAAATGACAAGTCACCTCGGTAGAGTGACCTAGAATAGGGGGAGTGTCCAAAGCGCCGGCTCCCGCGTGGGCCTTTTGCCGTGAACTCCCGCGCCGCGCCGCTGCTGCGCCGGACCCGTGGGCTCTGCGCGCTCGGCAAGCGCGCGGAAAGCGAGGGGCGTCTGCTACGCGCTGTAGTTTTTCGCGCCGCGGTTCCACACAGGGCACTTCAAGTCTGCTTAACTTTTATAATGCGGTGCGGAATGGAGCTTACCCATCTTTAAGCGTTGTGTTAGTGCTGAGGCAACAACAGAATGCAAAAAAATCATGTGTAAAGCGGCATCAGCCTGGTCTAGTTCCGGTCACAAAGTTCGAGAACGTTGATGCGTGTGCAAAAACGCGCAAAACGGACACGCACAAGCAAAGAACGAAAAAAAAAAACTTTATTCGCACGAGTAATCGGGCAATAGCATCTCACATGCACGAATTAAGAGTAATAAAAAAACTAAATTGCACGCGCAGTCAGCTGAAACAATTGCGCGCAGTGACCGCTTCACACTACGAGCTTTGTACTCATGGTCGCCACTGGTTTGCTAGCCATATGCACACCGCTTTATTCGGCAATTGATTAGCCTCCAGCCCTCCACTAGCTCTTTATTATGGACGGAGCACACCGGGAAGACGCAAGAGAAACAAAAAGAAAAAAAAAAAAAGAGTAGAGACGGCCATACGACCGCAATGCTGTTGGCTTATTTTTGCTTCTGAGTTAGCGTACAACAAGGCTCACCGTGCGCAAACATTTGAAACAAAAGCAATGCCAGGTAAACTAATTTTATTCCACAAGATTTGCATAAAAGGCGTAATATAGAAAATACTTTACAAATAGCCAGATATCATGATACAAGTTACAAATGCCCCCATTCTTGCTGTAGAAGCTGCCTGAACCTAAAATACGGTAAGACATTGACAAATAGAAGTGGAATATCTCAATCACTTCAGAAAATTGTTCAAATGCAGAGATCCCTTATGTACCTAGCCTGAAAAATGCAACATGCGATAATATATATATATATATATATATATATATATATATATATATATATATATATATATATATATATATATATATTTGCATTGTATCGCTGAACGTTAGTATAGAACGTTTGCGCGAGATGCATGCATTGCTCCAAGCATTCACCATAAGAAATGAAAACAGTTTCAAACAACTCATTCTCAACATCAGATGTTTTCACGATTCTCGGAGGTTAGCGTTCGCCCGGTTCAGAAACTTTACAAAAAGATGTGGACGAGTAGTTACATAAAATACAATTGTTTCCGCGGCAGTTGAGTGCGCGCCAACAGGGCACCCGACCGCAATTTCCCGCTTTTTCCTAATGACCTCAATATAGCGTCCACGACAATTTCGTGCTGAAGCTCAGGAGTACTTAAATAGCGAGTCTGCTCATCTCTTGATTAAATATAAAGAGATGGCCAGACGGGTAAAGCAAGCCTCTTTTGTCTCGCAGACGCGTGCAACCAGCTGCTCTGAACTGAGAATCACATTTGTTTTCGGGCAATCGCTCGTAACATGAAGTGAGGCATACACGATGTTGCACTGTTATCGTTTCATTTTCTTTGGTTTGTCTTTTTTTAAGGCCTTAGGTGCCTCATCAAACACGAAAATTGACCGTCGGTATCCCGCGTAGCCAACACGACTGATGCACAAGATCATCACGCGATGACGTCGACAGAACTTGTGACGTCACTATGACGTCATTCAACGTGACGTCATATGATGACGCCACCACGTGACATGGTCGCTTTGCATTGCCTCCCTGATCGGGGGCGATCACGGAGGCGATGTAAAAGCAGGTGAGGTGCAAAAAGCTTGCAATGCCTTCGATCCTGTCGGCAGTCCGAAATCACGTTATGTGCAGAAAGCTTTCGGAGAGGGGCGAGGGAGGTTCCATGCATCGACTGACGAAAAAGATGGCTTTCGTTTTTGAGTCATCTCAGGCGAATGCATAAGGGACCATGTCTTTTTTTTTTTTCATGTAATTTTTTCGCATACATTTTACCTATGCGGTCAGTTCTTCAAAATATATGGGTAAGTCTACATGTTGACATTGATATCGGTGACCACCACATTTTTTATAACCTGACGGAAACAAATCGTCAGACCACACATCGTCAGAATTATTTCTGGCTACAGAAAGCGGGTTTGCGCGCCACATACCATATTATTATTGTTAGTCGTTACGCAAACGGCAAGCATGTCAGGTTAATGATGCCATGACCTATCGGTCGTGTTGGGCATACGTACATTCGTGCCCCTCCGTGCCAATTTTCGTGTATACCAAGTGAACGAGACGCGAGTTACGCGAGTAATTTTTTACTTTTGGTACCGCGGCCACGCTGACTGACACATTCGGCTTGACGTGAAATGGCTTGAAACAGCAGAGCGCCGGAGGAAGCCTTGTAAAAAATCGAATGCACGAAATAAAAAATAGGATATGAAGGGTGCAAACGCGTTAGCGTGCATGAGCTAGTTAATACGTGTATATGTGCTACGTTCTCCTGGTTATCTCCAGTTTATTCTTTCCTGCAGCAAGTTTACGTTCGTCATTCCACACGAAAGTAAGTTAAGCGCCTTTTCTCACGATGAAGTGCGCGCAGGATGCGTTCCTCAAACAGCCACGGAAGTGTGGACCAATGCGGTGACAAACCAGCTGAAAGGATATATACAAAATCCCCGTTTCACAACACACAAACTAACAAACGCGTTCTCTGTATGATGAGTCGCTGCAGTATTATGTTGCAGTGACGCAATATTAAATATTGCCCAAATCTCCGCAATTTTAGCTAATAGCGGCCAAAATATCACGCGCGTAGCAGACGCTCGCCGCTTTGACGCGGCTTCCGCCGCGGAGAAAGCCCACGGGTCCGGCATGGCAGCGCCGCGGCGCGCAAGTTCACCGCAAAAGGCCCTCGCTCCTCCCATGTATTCGCGCGGCGCTTTGGACACTCCCCCTATTCTAGGTCACTCTAACCTCGGTAAAAGATCAGATTGCCATATCAGAAACGGCTGATGTCCGATAAGCCGACGATCGAGAGAGCATCAATTATTGGAAAACGGCACAGACAAATACGCACGTTATCGACGCACCTTCGAGAGCCCCATTTCTGTACACGTGCCGGCGCTGGATTTTTCGCGTACGACGCCGCCATCGAAATCTAACTCGTAACAAGCCTCGCATGAAAAATATAAAACGCATGGAATGGTTTAGGCTAGGGGGCTGTATATGATAGAGTAGATGTTACGTTACGTCACATTAAAATTGGGTGATATACTTAGTAGAAATTGGTATAGACAGAACACCCAGGGAGAGCCAGACACAGCGCTTATCAGCGCTGTGTCTGTGCGTCTCCCTGAATGTTCTGTTAAACAGGAATTACATGTCATAAACCCATCGGATTGGGCTCTTTGCGGATCGGATTAGTGCAACGGAGACCTTTGAACTAAAGAACAATTGTTGCTGGCGGAGTTAACCTAAAAGGCCGCTTTTAGGTTTGCATATATCAGAAATTCAAAAAGTCTTTCCAGAAACTGAAAGCAGTTAGCTAGGGTGGTTCATAGGGCTACGTTGAAACATGATCAACTGTTTACAGTCACAATTCGGCTTCTATGACAGCGCTATATTCCGTGCAGTGTGGAGACTATTATTGCAGTCTGCATAAGATTGCGTCTAGCGTTTGTGTAAGCTACGCCATGGTCCCTCAATAGACGAGAAAACCTGGGCCAGGGAGCGCTGCTGCGCCTTTCTGAAAAGCGCCCCCTTTTATGGAAATCTCATTATGCGTTCGCGCACGGCACTCCGCCGCTGGTTTGCTTACATTGCGCGTGCGCTAGTGCACGTGTGCTCTGCTCGCGCTGCGCTGAGCAGCAGTGAGTGCGCTCTTGCTCGCGTTGCTCATGTGAGCGCGCTTGGGCGCTAGCCTCGCGCTGCCCTTGCTCTCGCGTTATATTTAACTGCAGGTCGTGGTCTCGCGGGGTCAATGCAGATAGTGTAGAGCACGTTTGTCAAGATACTGACCAAGAAAGCCCCTCTTTTGGCTACGGTAATGCCCAGATAGTAGTGATGCAGAACTATCGATGGTACTATCGAACTATCAATGGTAAAAATGGAATTTATAATAGCTAGTTCATGAATAGGGTGATTAGAGTACTAAGCACTATGAAAGGGTGCGAAGCTGCCCACTGTCAACACCCGGGCACAGTGTCAGGCGGCTTGTGTTTAAAAAGAGGCGAATGATCCACAGTATTAAGGGAGAGCTCTAAGCTGTCCCACATAGGAATCAACAAACAACTGTCGGTCGGTCGCAAAAACGTGCTATCAGCCGCGCCGCCTTTGAAGAAATTGGAGTACAGATATACCGTGAGAGGCGCATCTTCGTGTTCCTGGTTTTAAAAGACTTTTGGACATTTACGGTGCGGTTCTGTGGAGATAACGTCAGCAACAACGAGCCAAAAGTATTACTTTTGTCTCGAAAATGCAGCTTTTATTTTGCAGTTAGGCAAACACTTCCATGTATACTGACAGAAATGCTTTATTATTCCATGCTTAATATCTATGGACGTTTGTTGTCGGCACGCACGGAGAAATCGCGGGATCGTAGCGACGCTGTAAAATGTTGGGCGGCGATTGGCTTTCGAACCTTCGACTCGGCGCTCAGAACCAGAGTGTTTTACCCAGTGGGATAAAACGCCGACGCTTGCAGAGGGTGAATATGAACGTGTTGTACTGGCGTAACTACAGCAAGATGCTGAGGAACGCTACAAAACAAGCCACGCGGTCCCTTATCCATTCTTCAAGACGACTTGAAGGAAAAATCACAGCATATCCACGGAGTGAATGATGATGAGTGGGCGAAGCTGCGGAGGTTCATCGGTAAACCGTGAATCTTCCGTGAATTCTGCCCAGTACATCATCACCGACGTGAGATCGGGCGCGTTTATACTAAAGGTTCGATGAGTTATGACGACTTGCAGCTCACTTTAATTTTACATGTACGCTGTGATTTTTCATTGTCTAGAAAACCATTGCTTTAGAAAACATCTGGCGTCTTTCGTTAAGCAGCTGGCGTCTTTTTCGTTTTGCTTTAGAAACATCTGGCGCTCTTTCGTTTTGCTTTTACAAAACATCTGGCGTCTTTCGTTGGTTTATCTCATCAATCAACGGCGTTTTGAACAAAATTTTTATTGTTTAATCACGCACAGGAGAAATCTCACCAGGCACTACCTTGGAGGTAAAGAATGGCTGCTAATGGGAATGAGAGACAGAAGAAGTCGGCTTTTAGCTAACACTTACACTTCTACTTCTACTAACGTTTCCTACTGGAACATGCCAATGGCTGCTAATGGGGAATGAGAGACAGAAGAATTCGGCTTTTAGTTAACGCGCACGCTGCGAATTTTTTATTGTTCAACAACGCACAGGAAAAATCTCCCACCGGCACCACCTTGGAGGTCAAAGCGTAAGACTGGTTACGCACTACGACTACGAGGGACGAACGGGTGCCGCCTTAAGGAGCTTCGCCCCTAAAAATGATATCGATAGCGCTATCGATAGTAAGTACTATAGACAGTACTAAATGAACAGCGGGAACTCACTACAAAATAAACTTGGTTCCCCGCGCACGTGGTACATAGTAGAACCGGAGGAGGAGGCTCAAGGGCAAGGAAGTTGACATGCTTGTGTTTTTCACGAGAGTGCTTCGCTGACACATGATCATAAAGTCAAACTAGTCAGCTGTAGCGGAAAGGAAACCGTTATATTAGGTGGAACTGCGCGGCTTCAGATTATCAAGAACTAAGTTTTTTATTTGTGAGATAAAACTGGTTGCTTTTGCATATGAATTTATTGATGGACATATACAGCCATTTTGGACATATGTCCATCAATAATGGACATATGCCTCCAGTATTGAGGGACCATTGTTACACTGACGCAATTTATAAGTATTTAGTTTATAAGCGTCTCTAGCGCTTGCGTGTACCGGTTCAATAAACTTTCCTTTTTGGCTAATAGAACTGTGCATTCGATGGTAAATATATGATGTTGTTTACAACCATATGCAGGATCAGCTTCGCACTCTCCCATAGTGCAATACCACAGCCGGTCGACAAAAAACTAGGTGCGGCTTGTTGCGTCGTGCTAAAGCGCACGGGCACAAGCGAAGGCTCTGTGTTCACAGTTCCGTCCGCGTTGACGCTATAGTAGACGTACAGCCGCGCGCGCATTTGGAACATAAAAGGGGAAAAAAAGTCAGTTTCGCTGCAAGGGCGAAGCAATGAATGCAATAGCAGAAATTCGAATGTCACACGAAGAACGAGAAGCAGCTCGATACTTGCAGCGCACCGCTGAAGCACAAAGAAGGACGCCCGAAAAGAACGCACGGGCATGCAAGGGCAAGCGTGAACCAACAATTGTCGCAGTTGTTACGTCTCTGTGCTTGAGCAACGCGCTGCAAGTGTCGACAAGGGAGAATCAGATGCTCTTAGATACTTCTTTTTCTTTTAAACTGTGGCGCGTGGAGTGACCCCTTGCGTTTCCCGCCACACGGGGGCGTTTGATGCAAGGTGTGCCCGGTGTTTTGTTTTTTTTTTTTCCTTCCACATCACAGTGGGTACAGAAAAGGGCCACTTTGTCGTGCGCGTCCCAAGGGCAGTTTTCAAATTGAAAGACAATTAGGAGCGTTGCGTCGGCAAGTGTCGACAATGGAGAATCAGATGCTCTTAGACATTTTCTTTTTCTTTTACTGCTGCACGTGGAGTGATCCCCTAAGTATTCTGCCACACGGGGGCATCTGATGTAAGGTGTGCCCGGTGTTTGTTTGTTTTTCCTTCCACATCGCGATTGTGTACAGGAAAGGGCCACTTCGTCGTGCGCGTCTCAAAAGCAGTTTTCAAACTGAAAGAATATTAGGAGCGTTGTGTGATAGAAAACACGCTCAAGCTCCTCCAACTGTTTTCTGATGAAATAAAGTTTTTCCATCCATCCATCCTCCAAGATTTGCTTACCACCAGCGGTAAATGGTGTATATAAATAGCTCGCTGCTCTTTCGCCGGGCGCATGCATGGGGCATGGTTGAGTTGTCTAATGCAGCAGGTTGGGGAGCGAGGGTTCGATGGTTCGAATCCCCGGTCGGGTGCTTCGGAATTTTTTTTCTTCTTTATTTCTCTTTGTGCCTTTTTTATATATATATTGTAGCGGGCTTGCAGCTATCACTATGGTGAGGTATGCGAAGAAGAGGTAGACGACGTGTCGGTGTTATGGAAAATAACAGCCGCCATCTTGACTGCTGGACTATTATATACTGTAAATAAGTTATAAATGTATTCGCAACATTTTGGTGGTGCTGCTGAATACGACGCAAGAAGGAACTCCACAGCGGACGTGTCCTGTACAGCCCCAATATGTCAACAGAAAGCAACTCTGCTCCTGCCGCTTTGACCGCGACTCCGGTACAGCCGGTCGTATTGACTCATCCACGCGATCCCGGTAGCTTTCTCGGCACCGACCACGTTGACGTCGATGACTGGATTGCGAAGTACGAGCGGTTTGCAGCGGTCTGCCGGTGGGAACTTACAATGATGCTCGCCAACGTTGGCTTGTAACTCTGCGGAACAGCAGGCGCCTGGTTTCAGGCTCATGAAGCTGACTCAACCAGTTGGGATGCCTAAACAGAAGCTTCGCGACCTGTTTGGTAGAGCCGTCGGACGCCAGCGGGTCGCTTCTAAAGAACTCTTCTGTCGGGCACAAACTTCGATCGAATCATACGTCTCCTACATCCTTGACGTGATGGCCATTTGCCGTCGTGTCGACACCAGCATGTCAGAGGATGACGAAGCCATTTGCTCAAGGGAATTGCGGGTGATGCTTTTAATTCACTCGTGCCTAAAGACTGCTCAACCGTGGACGACATCATCAAAGAGTGCCGCCGGTTCGACGAACTGAAGAATCGCCGCATTGCTCAGCATTTCGTGCGACTTCTGAACGCGGCCGCAACATCATCCTGCGAGGACCTTCAGCCGCCATGCGGAAAACCGCCTACCAACGAGAGCGTAGTTCGCATCGTGCGCCGAAAAATCGAGGCGCCGTCGCCACCATCTTTCTTGACGCGGCCATCTGATCCTCGACCAAAGATCTCGCTGATCCAGCAGGTTGTGAGGGAGAAGCTTGCAAATGTCGGACTGCAGCCGGTATGTTCGTTGACGGAATCTCGTGTCATTTCCCTAACGCCTCCTCGTGCACCGGAAATGTTTCGCCGCTATCGTGACCCTGCCCAGTGGAGAACGCAGGACGACAAGACGATCTGCTTTCGTTGCTACGATGTAGGACATATTTCTCGCTACTCTCGTTCACGCACCTTTCCATCTCGCTCGTTTTCTGGCTATCGACGTGACGACAACCACCGGTCCCTGCAGTTTTCCGCTCGTGACGGTGGACCATACGATGAGGCTCCCGCGACATCGGTCCGACGCTCCAGCCGTTCGCCGTCCCCACACGATCGTCGCTCCCGGTCACCTCAGCCCCGTCGCCATTCGTCACCCCGCCCTTCTGGACGCCCATACTCGGAACACTGAGCAATGCAGCTCCCGGAGGTGACGCTACATTCGACCCCGACCTGAAAATCCTTTGCTGACCCTAACTACGGGCCGGAACCTGCTTGCTGTGGAAGTGGATGGCCTACCTGTTACTGCCCTCATTGATACCGGCGCACATATTTCTGTTGTGAGCTCTGATCTCCGTGCACGATTAAATAAGGTCATTACGCCGCCCAAGTTCCTATTTGTACGTGTCGCTAGTGGAGCACCGGCTGTACTCGGAATGTGCAGAGCACGTGTGAGGTTCTCCTACCGCCAGACGTCCGTTCTGTTTCATGTTCTCGCTCATTGTCCTCATGATGTCATCCTCGGACACAATTTCTTGTCTGACCACTCTGCTGTAATTGACTGCTCAGCCGTTGTGGTACAACTTGACTTGCCTCCGTCGGCCTACGTGTCGGAGGTGGTTCAGAACAAACTTTCGTGTGCAGAGGCTGTTCGTCTGCTACCATAAGCCCTAATTTGCGTCGCTGTTGAACCATATCCCAGTGTTCCGGATGGGGATTACATGGTCTCTTCCTCTCCCAGTGTTCTACTGGCCCGCAACGTCTCTTCTCCGTACACAATTGTAACTGTTACAGCGAACAAGACGTGCCTTCCTCTTCTGAACTTCGGATTCAGCCCTCAAGTCCTACCACAAGGCATTGCTCTCGCTACTCTGTCACCGTCGCACGAGTCCCAGATCTTATCGGTGTCCCCTGAGCTGCACGCTGTCGTCTCTCCAAATGAGCGTAGAGTCGACGCAGTCACCTTGTCTACACTGCACAACAACATAAACAAGATTATTGCCGTAGACCTTTTGCCCTCTCAAGTTAAAGACCTCAGTGATCTCCTTATGACCTACTCTGACATATCCCTACTCTGACCTACTCTGACATATGACCTACTCTGACATCAAGCACCGCATAGATACCGGCGATGCAGCTCCAATTCACAGGCGTCCTTACTGAGTTTCACCATCAGAGCGCCAAGTTATTCAACAGGAGGTCGACAAGATGCTCACAAAATGCATTATGGAGCCTTCTTCGAGTCGATGGGCTTCCCCTGTGGTCTTAGTTAAAAAGAAAGACAACACCTGGCGCCTCTGCGTGGGTTATCGGCATTTAAACAAGATCACCAAAAAGGATGTCTACCCGCTTCCTCGTATCGCTGATGCCCTGGACTGCCTTCACGGTGCTACCTATTTTTCTTCGATAGACCTACGCTCCGGTTACTGGCAAAGCGCCGTAGACGACCTCGACCGTGAGAAGACCGCCTTTGTAAAGCCTGACGGTCTCTACTAATTCAGAGTCATGCCGATCGGCTTGTGCAATGCGCCGGCCACGTTCAAGCGGATGATGGACACACTTTTGTGCAGCTTTAAACAGTTTATCTGCCTCTGTTACCTGGACGACGTCATTTTATTTAACCCCCCCCCCCCCTTGAGTCTCACGTCGACCGACTTTCGTCCATTCTTTCAGTGTTTCGTACGGCTGGGCTACAACTTAATTCATCGAAATGCCACTTTGACCATCGCCAAGTTGCTATTCTAGGGCATCTCGTTGACTCATCTGGCATCCGACCCGATTCCAACATAGTTCGCGCTGTCCTCGATTTCCCCGTACCAACCAGAGACGTTCGAAGGTTTGTGGGCCTATGCTCATATTTCCGAAGCTTTGTCAGAAACTTCGCAGATATTGCCCGCCCCCTCACTGATCTTCTCAAGGAAGATGCGCCATTTTGATGGGGTCCTGACCAAGCCAGTGCTTTTTCCCGCCTCATTACGCTGCTCACCACGCCGCCGATCCTCACCCACTTCGACGCGTCCGCTCCAACCGAGGTCCGCACCGACGCTAGTCGTTACGGTATTGGCGCTGTGTTAGCCCAGCGTCGATCCGGTCATGATAGAGTTCTTGCGCATGCCAGCCGGCTCCTTTCCCCTGCCGAATGCCCTCTATTACTGAATGCGTGTGTCTGGCGCTTGCATTGGCAGTTGGTAAATTCCGCCCGTATTTATATGGTCGGCCTTTCACCGTTACCACACACCACCACGCTCTATGCTGGCTTTCAGCACTCAAGGATCCAACAGGGCGCCTAGCTCAGTGCGCTCTGCGCCTCCAGGAATTCACGTACACAGTGGTCTACAAGTCCGGTCGTTTACACCAAGACGCCGACTGCCTTTCTCGGTGCCCCGTCGACGATCCAGACCTCGTAACGGATGACACGTCCATCTGTATTTCCTCGCTCTCCGCTTTGGGCAACATCGGTGACGAGCAACAGCGTGACGCGTCACTACAAGGTCTAATCACCCGCCTGAATACTTCCTCGACGGACATCACAGACGGCATGTTATACCGCCGGAACATGCGCCCAGTGGGACAGGAACTACTAGTTTTAGTACCCACTCATCTGCGCTCGACCGTACTTTAGGAACTACATGATGTACCAACGGCCGGCCACCTTGGTGTTGCCAGAACGTACGACCGTGCCCGCCGACGCTTTTTCTGGTCCAGCTTCTACAATTCCGTACATCGTTATGTCGCTTCTTGCGAGTCGTGGCAACGCCGGAAAAGGCCAGCTGTGCAGCCCGCCGGGCTCCTTCAACCTGTCCACATACCTGCTGAGCCTTTTTTTTTTTTGCCGGCCTCGACCTTCTGGTACCTTTCCCACTTTCTAAAAACGGTAACAGACGGGTCGCCGTCGCTACGGATTATTCGACCCGTTTTGCCATTACAAGACCTCTCCCGAGCAGCTGCGCTACAGTCGTCGCCGACTTTTTGATACAAGACGTCATCTTACATCATGGTGCTCCCCCTCAACTTAATCACGGACTGAGGTCGCTACTTTTTATCCACGGTAATCGAGGACATACTTCGCTCGCTCTTGTGCAACCAAGCACAAGCTTACGACGGCCTATCATCCCCAAACGAACGGACTCAAAGTACGTTTGAATCGCACGATCACTGACATGCTCGCCATGTATGTCTCGACCGATCATCGCGAATGGGACATTGCGCTACCCTTTGCCAATTTTGCTTACAACAGCTCGCACCACGACACTGCTGGATATTCTCCCTTTTACCTTTCGTATGGAAGAGAACCGACCTTTCCGTTAGACACGCTCGTACCCACCCCTGCCCACCTGTCCACTGAATATGCTCGCCACGCTTCTAGCACAGCCGAAAAGGCCCTTCAGATCTCCCATCGACGCCTTTCGGTCACGCAACTCCACCAGAAACATACATACGACAGTTGCCACCGCACCGTTCGCTTCAATCCGGATGACCTCGTTCTCCTGTGGCCTCCGTCTCGGAATGTTGGCCTGGCCGAAAAACTTCTGCCCAAGTACTCCGGCCCCTACCGTGTCCTACGCCAGGTGACTGACCTTACCTATGACATCACCCCTCTGGACCCTACGGCGCCCTCTACATCTTAAACGTCGTCCACGTCGCTCGCCGGAAGCCGTACATTTCGCCCAACACCTGCTAACAAGCGCCGACTCGGCGCTTTCGCCGCCGGAGGTCGATGTAGCGGGGTTGCAGCTATCACTGTCGTGAGGTGTGCGAAGAACAGGTAGACGACGTGTCGGTGTTCTGGAAAATAACAGCCGCCATCTTGACTGCTGGACTATTCTTTACTGTAAGTTATAAATATATTCGCAATAATATACATACATATACATATCCGGCACATGACTGCGATGGCGAGGGCAAAAATCAGCCGAAAGTGTCCATATAATCGCTATCGCAATAAAGAAACAGGGTTGTGCGTGCGCCAGATTCTTGTATCTCCCCATATAAGGGCATGCCGAAAAGCCACCGCGTTTCATGGTGCCTTTGAACAACAAGGACGCCAACGTCGGGTACCACAAGTTTCCGTGTGACACTGAATGACGTTAAAAAACATTATCAAAAATAGAATATCTTTGTTTCCCCAGGAAATAGCGCATCCGGAGGGGAGTTGATGACATGATCCCTTGCCAAGAATTTGAGACTCCTCAAGAATTACCGCAACACAGACACTCGTACATTTTTTATACCACCTTGGCATGACCCGTCTTGCGGCGCCACAGCGGCAATAAATTCAACTAGGCAGCTTCCGCTTTTTCTAGGCACTCAAGGGGCCCCACTTTTTTTTTAATCCAGCGGCCGTGACAGTACATAGCAGTGTAGATCGTCTATTAGTGATTGAGCACCCAGCGACAGCTATTTTCCAGACCTCCCTGTCAAGCGCCGGTGCAGGTTTTCCGAAAACTGGTAAAATTTTATAAAATATACATCAAAAGGACGAAATCGGTTAAGGTAAGGGGTGCATATGATATTAAATTATCCATTGAGTCATATAATTAGTAGAAATTAGTATGAGCAGCAATTACATCTCAGAAAACCCATCGAATCGAGCCCGTTGCGACACTAGACAGATCAGATCTCAACCCCGCGCTTCTACGTGGCTTCGGCAGCGCGCGATACACAAAATTCACCTCGGCAATACACGGCCGCTACACATGTATGTGGCGGCCGGGGCAATACACTAGGGCAGAAAATGTATATAAAAGGAATGCCACGACCGTTACATAAAAAAAACGCGAGGCCTGCGCGGAAAGCGCAGCACAGTCACAGCGAAAGCTGGAAGAGCGCCATTTCTACACTTGCAAGGTACCCACTACGCCATAAATCAGTTTTTGTGAAACTGGTAAGTACCCACTACGTCATCATTTGTCATTCTGCGGAGAAGCGAGGTACCCGCTACACATCCGTAAGTCATTATATGCACTTTGTTGATGCGGCGGCTGATGACGATGACGATTGATGGCTGAACCCTTTGTAATGGGTTGGAAGCATTCAACAGCCCACTCGTTGCTCAAATCGCATTGTGCGGCGCCTGGTTACATAATTCGCGTTATGTGACGCCTGGTTGTTATTTGTTCTTCTGCCACGCTATATTACATATGTTGTGGGTCATTCCCGACATGAAGCCTGTAAATTGTCTTTTTTCAAAGGAGTTTCAAGCACCGCCAGGGCTCTGTGGTAGCATACTGGGCTGCCACGCAGAGGGCCCAGGTTCGAACCCAATTCCATCCTGGATATTTGTCTTATTTCGCGCAATAGCGGTTACGTACGCCGGCGCCAAAAACGGCCGTTGTTGTGATCTCATGACAGCTTTCGCTGTGATAAGGTGCGGCCTGTTGCATCGCGTCACCTTCAGTGGGCGAGCACGCTTATTAGGCTGAGTTTGACAGCTGCGCCTGCTCTCTTTTTGGAGAGGACTTCACTGTTCGGGGACCCAAGGTGGACGCCGGTTCGTGCAAGAACGTCGTGACATCGCGATTTACTTTGGTAGCGTTAGCTACACTTGCCTAGCCGGAGCCGATTTCGCGTGGATCCTCATGAGCCGTGCTGCGCATGCGCCAGGATCAGTGATGTCACACAGCATCTCACACAGCATCTAACCGGAGCCGGCATCTCACGCGCTCTCCGCCACCGCCACGCGCAGCTCGCCGCTGCTGGTCGGCGCGTTCGAGAGGAGTGGCGTCGTAGCCGTGGCAGACTCCGCCACCGCCGCGCGCGACTCGCCGCTGCCAGTCTGCGCATTCGAGAGGAGTGACGTCGTAGCCATGGCAGACACACTGGCGCCGGCGCGCGCGCAGCTATTCACCTTCGATGTGCAGTCGCCGTCTGACACTGCGCTGGAGCCGCTTGATAGCGCCTCTGACTGGCGTTTGCAGGCGGGTAACGCCATGGAGAAGGAGAGCGCAAATACTGCTCAACAGCTCAGAAGAGCCGAGAAGCTTATTTCATCGGATCCCGAAGTAGCTTCCTGGCAATTAGCGGTTCAGCGTACGAAGAATGAACATAAGGAGGCTAATAATCTTAGACAATCTGGAAAGCTAAGAATAATCAGCTGAACCTTTGCTAACGCTACGTATTGGCCTCGAGGAGTTACGGAGTCGCCCTCTGTCGGACGCGCCTCGATTGCGTGCTAGGCAGGATACCGCCGGCGCGCTCCCCGTAGGTTTTGCTGTCGGCGCTCTACAAAATCACCTCACGGAAGCCCTCCAGGGCATTTCTGTAAGTACTTTCAAAATGAACTGTGTTCTTTACTGTCAAAATAATCATTTTCGACGAACTGAAAGCACAAGATAGTCTTACAGTCGCTGTCTCTTTGCAGAAAACCGAGCACCCGCGTCACTCTGTCACCGCGCTGGAGACCCCTGAACCGGCTTCTTGCGTGAAAGGTAGTCACTCGCTGAGTGCAAACTGTGAAATATCTCGTTAGAGTAGACTGCCTGTATAACCAAACGGAGCATAACATAAAGAAGCCTCAAGCCAGCGATCGCACGGGTTCGCGACGACTGACGGTGCCTCTGCATGTATGAGCGTCTGCATGTATGTTCGTACTGATGGTTTCGCTTTTGCTACGAGCGCGTTTTGGCACCGCGCTGTGAACTTTAGGCCGCAAAATATGATAATTTGTGAGTAAACAAACAACTACTGTTGCGCGGACGCTATCAGAGCAGTTCAAAAACAATTTCCTTACAACTGCGGCTTCGGTGCACATGGCAACTTTGTGATCTGCCGTCCCAACGATTCAGTGTTTTTTTTTTCTTTTTCAGTCTAAATTCGGGTACGTTTTAATGTCATTTGACAAGTTGTCTCGCACTGCGTATTGATCGGTCTTCTCAGCGGGCAAATGCCGCTGCTTCCGTTTCTTTATTCAGTGCATTCGTTTCGTTTGGTGCTCACACAAAACGTGAGCAAATGCGACGCCTTTTTTTAATGCTCCTTAATTATCGTTCCGTTTGCATTCCAGTGAACTTGCCGCTCTCTGTCATCAACAAATTCATAGACCAAAGCTTCACCACTTCGAGATTGCTGGTGGAAGAAGAACCAGTCTACGAGACCGAGCATGTAGTAGCATGCGACGCCTGGGAAAAGAAAGAAAATACAGTAACGTTTGCCGGACTTGTTCTGCAAACGTCGGCTGTGAACTAGGACCCACATGAACTTGAAATAGCGGTGAATAAAATAGGAGGTATTGCAGCAACCAGCAGCCGCAAAACAGGATAGTAATTATTTGGCGTGTACTCGAGCAATTTTGGCAGCAGTGTCGTGTCTAACGCCAACAGGGTGGCATCTTTCCCACGTAAATAAATGAGGCTCCAAGAAAATACATGGGGTTGGCCGGTGGGCCGATCACGGAGGCAATGCAAAATTTATGTAGCTTATGAAGCAGTGCATGCCTCATCAAATGGGAAGGTTGCCCGTCGACGTCCCGCGTCGGCGGCGTCAACACGAGTTATGCAAAAAATAATCGTCACGTGATGGTGTCATCATATGACGTCATCATGACGTCACAGATCGCCAATATATGTAGCGTCATTATGACGTCACATATTGTGGCGTCACATAATGACGTATTCACACGTCATGGTCGCTTTGCATTGCCTCCGTGATCGGTCACGGAGGCCGTGCAAAACCGCGTTAGGTGCAGAACGCTTTTGGAGGTGGGCGCGGGAGAATCAGTACATCTACTGACAAGAAGAAGATGGCTTTCGCCTTCTAGTCATCTTTAACGAATGCATAAGGGACCCTGTGCGTTTTTTTAATTTAACGTATCTAAACAATGACTTGCGCATCTGCAGCCGATTTTGTGGACGCTGAGCACGGGGTCGACGATCAAGAGGTCGCACGGGAGGGTTCCGAGATGGCATCGCACGTGGTAAAAGATAGCGCTTTTACCATCCTGTGGCAGATAAGCATCATTTGCCGGCGGGAAGCGCGCGCGAGCCATCGTCTCAGTGCGCGCTGTCTGCTACTCATCGAACATCGCAGGCCCTACGCAGTAGCAAAAGCGTTCGTCGCGGAAGTGCTTGTTGCACACAAGACTCGTAGCGGATGGCTACTTGCCGGTTCTTAGCTTTACAACCCATGCTTCACGCTGTTTCTTGTCCCGCGGTTACCGGTGCAGGCTGACACTGGGCTCCGTTGCGTAAACGCGGCACTGCGGCACCGAGCGGTAGAGCCCCATGTTCGCCGCCTTCGAAGGCAGCCACTCTATTACAATGGTTTCAATTGAGTAGAAAATGAGAGAAAACCTCCGAATTTGAACAGACCGCAGCGCATGTGGGACTTGAAACCCGTTTTCAAAGCACGCGGCACTGCGCCACAAGCAGCCGACGCGGCCGCTGAGACCACGTGATCCTGCCAAGCACGTCACGCCGATGGTGGCGCCGGCGTTTCCAGTGGTGGGCCTCGAGGCCAATATCCTGGCATAGCCGAGCTAAGCCACTGCAAATTTTTTTCTTCGCGATTTGCTTTTTCGTCTGGTCTTTCGTGTGACGGTGTGTATGAGCAAGTTATCTTCGTGTTCTCTGGTGTGAACGCGTGTGGCAGCCAGCCTGTTTCTTGCGGTGCGATGCCTCGAAACTGTTGCGTGTCGCTCTGCGACTCAAAGAACAGAATATACGCGATAGTGAAATATGACGACTTTTGTTGCGACCCACAGCGTTGAGAAGCGTGGTTCAAGAATATCTTTCGCCAGGGACTCAAATATCTTTCGCCAGGAAGCAAGTTGGAGACAAGCGACAGGTCTCTGGCATGTGGGCGTCCGCGTAAACTTCTCTATAAGGAAGGCTGTCCGTTTATAAATTCATCCTTCCTAATTTTAAATGCGAAGCATTTCTTAGCGAACTTCTGCGACATTGAGCGTATCTATCTATCTATCTATCTATCTATCTATCTATCTATCTATCTATCTATCTATCTATCTATCTATCTATCTATCTATCTATCTATCTATCTATCTATCTGTCTGTCTGTCTGTCTGTCTGTCTGTCTGTCTGTCTGTCTGTCTAGCCGCCTACGACTTTGTGCTCTCCTGGCCGTTTCGTTAATAGGATGTACACCAAATTTGATATGGCGTAACATGACTTTATGACGATTATAAATGACAGGTCATAACATGAAAATCATGATAACCATGTCATGAACGACATGATTTAAATGCAACTGTTTTGGTGCCCTTGTGTCTGTTTTTTTCGTTAGTTTTATATATACCAAAATTGGTATGGCGTGACAAGAGTGTATGACAAACATAAGTGACAGGTCCTAATGTGCAAGTCATGACACGCATGTCATGTACAGCATGACTTACATTCCCCGCTCATGGTGCGCTCGCGGCCGTTTCGCTAGCCTGATATACATCAAAACTGGTATCTCGCGACGTAACTATGTGACGAACACAAATAACAGGTGGTAACATGAAAAGCATGACACGCATGTCAAGCACAGCATGACTTAAGTGCCACGCTCATGGTGCGCTGGCGGCCGTTTCGCTGGCTTGATATACACCAAAATTGGTATCTCGCGATGTGACTGTGTGACGAACACAACAGGTAGTAACATGAAAATCATGACACGCATGTCATGCACAGCCTGACTTACGTGCCACGATCATGGTGCGCTGGCGGCCGCTTCGCTAGCTTGATATGCACCAAAATTGGTATCTCGCGCCGTGACTGTGTGACGAACACAAATAACAGGTGGTAACATGAAAATCATGATACGCATGTCATGCACAACCTGACTTACGTGCCACGATCATGGTGCGCTGGCGGCCGTTTCGCTAGCTTGATATACACCAAAATTGGTATCTCGGGACGTGACTGTGTCAGGAACACAAATAACAGGAGTTAACATGAAAATCATGACACGCATGTCATGTACGGCATGACTTACTTGCAACGCTCATGGTGCGCTGGCGGCCGTTTCGCTAGCTTGATATACACCAAGACTGGTATCTCGCGACGTGACTGTGTGACGAACACAAATAACAGGAGTTAACATGAAAATCATAGACACACATGTCATGTACAGCATGATATACATGTCACGCACGTGATGCGCTCGGTGCCGTTTCGCTAGCTTGATAGATACCAAAATTGGTATCGCGCGCCGTGACTGTGTGACGAACACAAATAACAGGTGGTAACATGAAAATCATGACACGCATGCCATGCACAGCCTGACTTACGTGCCACGATCATGGTGCGCTGGCGGACGTTTCGCTAGCTTGATATACACCAAAATTGGTATCTCGGGACGTGACTGTGTGACGAACGTAAATAACAGGAGCTAATAGGCAGTTGTAGTTTAGCGTTAGCGTGATAGCGGGGGTTAAGGGAATAGCGTTACCGTGCCGCAAACATTCGTTGCAGACAGTGAGTTTTAGTTTAGCGGGATAACGTTTACGTGCCCAAGCTGGGACGGTGGCGCCGCCTGGAGGAGGGTGAATGCGTTAAAAAAGTGAAAAGAAAAAACTGAGAATGCTCGCCTGTATCCCCGCACGAAGCAACATTACTACTTTGTTTAGCAACAATAAAAGTAAATAAATCTGAACCACGCACCAAAAGTGAAAATTTTATTTTGCAGATTTCTTTACACCGATGTCCTAGTTAGGCCTAGGGACGTTCGAAATAGCATAGAGTTTCCTAAAACGACCTAGAGGGAACTCTGGCGCTGCGATCGTTCAGCCACCATGGGAATGATGGGTAGTACACGGATTTGCCTAATCTTCGTGCTTGTGGGCTTCGAACGCAATTGTGGCTTTGTTTATTGCTATGTTTTGGTTTTCTTTCGGATAAAAGAATGGATCGTTGTGAACTTCGTGACCAGATTTGAATCGGTGAGCCTAAAGAAGTTAAAGTGGTGAAGTGAAACTGCTGATTTTTGCTGAACTTCGTTTTGCGACAAAGCGGATGCAGGCGACGCGGAGCCAAACGGAGCCGAAAGAACGAAGTTTAGACAAATCCGTGTACTACCCATGATTCCCATGCTGGCTGAAGCGCGACGCATTGCAGCTCCCATAGACACTAGCGCCAGAGTTCCCTCTAGTAAGTATTGTAGGAAACTGTATGCGAAATAGGAAGCGATCTCAAAAACTACGCTAAGTTATCCGTAATACTCGGGCGTCGAAGCTACCTGAGGGCAAGCGAAGCCATTCTACGCAGTCGCTTGCTGTGAAAGAAGTGAATCCGTCCATATCAACGCTAAATTCAGTTCGAAGTGGGCGTCCAAAACCACCGCCATGTTTTACGTACACTACGTTAACCACGTAAACACGGTAACGCTAAATCTGAAAAATAGCGTGCGTACGGTAAACGCTACGGGTCACTTACGGTACTGCGCATGCGCATTTCGGTCCCGCTATTCGGGTAAACCCGCTATTCCGTTAAGCCCGCTAAACTATAACTGTCTAATATGAAAATAATGACACGCATGTCATGTAGGGTATGATTTAGATGCCACGCTTGGTGCACTCGCGGCCATTTTAACTGGATATATACCTAAATTGGTATGGGATGACAGGAGCGCGTGACGAACATAAATAGCAGGTCACGCATCGTATATATGTAGCAGAATATTTTTCATTAGCATGGCATATACAAAATTGTACACGCATGCATGTATGACAATCTCGCGATATTTAGCGAACTAGATGTCACGACATGAATGACTTCATTAGCCTCAATGACAAACAAGACGATGTATGCAGCTCTTTGCTGGCTGCTTCGCATTACATCGATTCCCACACTGCGTGGGATCTGCCGATTTTTTTTTATGAAATTGCAATAAATGCGTAATGCTATTGGAACTTTTGTTCCGAAGTATTCCGAACTTTTGTCGTCGGCACTTGCACTTATAAAGCTTCAACAACTTCACGTATATTGATATTTTAGTTTCCAATTCATGACTTAAGAATGTATATCCAGTCATGTAGCCAATCATTGCGAGGGGGGCTAGCAAAGTGATTTTCATGCCAAGCGCGGGTGCGAGCGGAGCTGTAGGGAGAATCGGTCCTATGTGGAACAGCGACGGGACAGTGGAGAGATGTTAAAACTTGGATTTCCGGGGAAGCGGCGCCCGGAACCCTCGGAATATTTTGCGGTCAGATTAGAGTGAGTGTCGCGCGTACAAAGCAACTGTGCAAGCTCTTCTCCATCAAGCTGTCCCCAAGCCACAGCGACCGCGCGGAGAACTAGGCCCGAGTCGTCGTTCGGGCGCCACGCGACAGTCCGCCCCTTTGCTTGTTTTTAAATGCGAAGCATCTAATGGCGGAGTTCAAACCGGTGGTAGTGGTGGTCGTGGTGGTGGTGTGCGGCGTGATCACCCTTACTGCGCATTCGCAAACCCTCTCCACACACTCCCTCTCCACTCTCCCTCTGAAACGTGGGGTCGACATGCCGAAACGCTTCTTCGCATCGCCTCATGGTCCCCTTCAGGGTTGCCAATGGTGGATACTTTTCGCCAAATTGGCGAATTTGAGAGACCCGTGGCGACCTAAAATTATGAATGGCGACTTGGCGAATTTTTGGCGATTTTCGGCTTAGGTCTCCACTTAGTTATGCATCCTAAGATTAGTGTCTTCCCAATGAATGAGCGGCAACATTCTCTGTATTTTTCTTGGTTTTAAACCCACGAGTAGAATGTGCACATTACGCGTCATTCGGTTTGTCCGTCCTGTAACTCCTGTGCATCTCCTCAATTCGTCTAGATGCAGGAGGTACTGGAACGTCCCCCGGCGACATTTTAGCAAAATGTAAGTCAGCGGACTGCCTTGAAAACCGCGAGGCGGCAGTGTCTATAAGTTTATGGCTTTAGGTGTTTTAAGCTTCTTTAAAGTTTCGCTTCTGAAAGGGCTAGACGATGGGTTGGCCACGTGTTCCGACCAATTGTTCCGCCAAAGCTCCAAATGTTCTGAATCGCTTGGCGACTTATTCACTGTTGCGGTACCCCCAATTCAGCTCGCAAAGACTGCTTTAGAATAGCGAAGAGAGGCGGATACACGGCTATTTGTGCAATAAAGAATATTTATTGAGGAATTTTCCACTGTTCTCGGTGAGCGTGTGCAATGAAAACAATTGCTATATAACATTTTACATTGTCAACCTGATCATTAATAACGCGTCGGATTGACGCGTGTAGATATAGGCGACTATAAGAAACGGTCGGTGGCGTCCGGCATCATCTTAGTTCAAAAAGAAAAGGTGTAAGACTGCTGTAAGAATTCTGTCGTGTTACCTTCAATAAACCTTTTAATCCCTTTATTTATATAAGGGTACGTAAAGCTGTCTACAAAGAACGCTTTCATGGTTTTCGCCCAGGGTTTACCACACTTTTACCTTTGAAACGAGCGGACAGGGATGGAATGATATCATGAGCGTTTCATTCATTCACCCTCGCGCCACCACGCACATCTTGCGGCTAGTCGGAAAAGCAGCACTATGCACTCCCACGGTGAAGCGGGCGATACGAGTGGCATCGAGAAACGTCAATATAATTTCAGGGTCTTGGATGCTACTGTATTCTACGGGGCTATACGTGAGTGGAAATTTTTATTACTAAGTTTGCCACACATATCTAGAATGGCGACATTTTGGCGAAGATTGTAAAAAAATGGCGACTTTTGGCGACTTTTTGCTCGTCGTTTGGCGACATTTACTCGAAAGTCAGTGGCAACCCTGGTCCCCTTTAGCGGGAGATGGTGATTTTTTTTATGTAGCGGCCATGGGGGTCGAGCGGGTTAAGCTAATGGTTGTATACAACACAATGGACATTAAAGTGTATCATAATTTAATATACGCCAATAGACCGCGAAAATCCGGTATATTTACCTCCCGTCCTTAAGGCCAGGGCTCGCGTAGGGTTGATATGCTCCGGCGCTCGCCAGGTGTCGCGCGCATCGCCCTTCCTCCTCCTCCATATAACACTGCGCGCCCGCTTACGTCACCAGTTGCTCTGGGTGTGCCGCGGCGAAGTGAACTAGAACGTTGGCAGTGGGCTCACCGGCGTCGAATGCGTGACACCGCCTATGTCTATTTGGGCATAAGCGTTGGTCGCAGGCATTACATTGGCCACAACGGTCGTGACGCGTGGTGCGCAGCAGTGTGAACACCGTTCATTCGCGACGTGTCTTCCCTCTAGCATTGATGCGCACCAAGTGTCACTACCGTAGAGATCAATGTAGCGTCTGTGACATCAGCGGCTTCACCTTCACCGTTGCTGCTGCAGCGCAGTGAGCCCACTAACCCTGTTCTATTTCACTGTAGCCGTGGAGAGGACGTCCGTGTGCGCGCGCTGCTCCTACTTCTGCCTCAGCGTCAGTTTGCCAGTTTACGCCACCAGTTGCTCTTCTGGGCGTGCCGTGGTACAGTGACCTAGAAAGGGGCTAGTGGGCTCACTGGCATAGAACGCATGACGTCGCTGATGTCTCCTTGAGGGCACACGAACACTGACGGGAGAGTGCCACTGCCAGAAACCTAAATCAAAGATTATGATAGCCTCCAGATTTCTGACACAATATTCCCCATATTGCTTGCTTGTGTTTCCTGTCTTGAATGTTCGGCGCTTGCTACATTCTTACCAAGAATGCTATGTCACGCTGATAGCGCGCACGGTGTTCGTGACCTGAGCGCACAGAGCGCTCTGGGTTAAGCAAGGAAAGGCATGCAAGAAAGATGGCGATAATTAACAGCTGAGCTGTTAAAGTCTGACGTAAATTCCTGGGGATCTGTCGTCCGCACTTTCTAGCCCAGCTGCAAGAGCGAAGCCTGACAAGAGGAAGAGCGAGGCTAAAGCTCTAGCGTAGCGAGTTCAGCCGCAGGATTGAGACCTATACCACGACCTACACAATGACCACATTAGCGCTACATTAAGCGCCAGGCGTGTGTGTGTGTGTGTGTGTGTGTGTGTGTGTGTGTGTGTGTGTGTGTGTGTGTGTGTGTGTGTGTGTGTGTGTGTGTGTGGTGTGTGTGTGTGTGTGTGGTGTGTGTGTGTGTGTGTGTGTGTGTGTGTGTGTGTGTGTGTGTGTGTGTGTGTGTGTGTGTGTGTGTGTGTGTGTGTGTGTGTGTGTGTGTGTGTGTGTGTGTGTGTGTGTGTGTGTGTGTGTGTGTGTGTGTGTGTGTGTGTGTGTGTGTGTGTGTGTGTGTGTGTGTGTGTGGTGTGTGTGTGTGTGTGTGTGTGTGCGTGTGTGGGCGGGCGGGTGGGGGGCTGTGGCGCTAATATGTACTTTCAGCTGAAATAACCCTTCACAAATCATTCCTTTGACACGCAGAACTTATCTTCGTGCTCAACCTGCTTCACGGCTACGCTGCCCTTCCTACGATCTACATCTGCTCCTTCTTGTTCGACAGCCCGATCACTGCTTACTCGGCGCTCGTCATTATCACCTTCGTCATCTGTGAGTATACAAGCTGTCCATCAAATTCAAATAACTGACACGATAGAAATCTATATGCGTAACTTCGCTTGAGAACATAACTGTGTTGCTCCTTAACTCCACATTTTTTAAGTGATCATGCCTGCCTCCTATCTTTCTTGTTGTCACTTGTTCCTATGACATCGAAACCTATTCGCCTTGAGTTTCGGTTTTAAAATACAGACCCATACAGGTGCACATCCACGTTACTTATTTTAAAGATGGGGGAGTGGAAAGCTGTCCGACTTTCAGATGGTGTTCAACGATTATTCATCAACGATAATACTTTTGAGTAACGGTGAGACTTATAACGACACTGTAACAGCTGGAAAGAATGATTTCGTTCGCGACATATGCTAGATGCTTCCGCTGTGCGCACAAAAGTTCAAAAGAACGGTCAAGACATCCGCGTACCCCTAAATAGTAACTTTTTGGGATTTTACGCGTAAAACCACAGTGTGATTATGAGGCACGTGCATGGGAGGGTTCCTGAAATTTCGACAACCACCTCGGGTTCTTTAACGCGCATCTAAATCTATGCATGCCAGCCTCTGGCAGTTTGCCTCCATCGAAATGCGACCGCCGCGTGTCCACCTGGATGCATTCGTACATACATACATACATACATACATACATACATACATACATACATACATACATACATACATACATACATACATACATACATAGATACATACATACATACATACATACATACATACATACATACATACATACATACATACATACATACATACATACATACATACATACATACATACATACATACATACATACATACATACATACATACATAGATACATACATACATACATACATACATACATACATACATACATACATACATACATACATACATACATACATACATACATACATACATACATACATACATACATACATACATACATACATACATACATACATACATACATACATTTTTTCATAAAACACCTGGACAATGTCGGAATTAAGCATTGAGCCTATCAGTATTTCGTGCTTTTCCGCTACATGCTATCTCTGCTTGCGCGGCCGAAAATGCACAAAACGAAGTGAAATCAGTTGATCGCGCACGATAGTCATGCTAGAGAAGTCAGAACGGGCGTGCGACTGCATGGCAAAGCAGGGTAGGAGGCAATTAACAACTGATATCCCTCGTATATGTACCAATCAACAGCTGATTTCCTGATGACGTCACGAGAAGAGACCACCGCTGGTGTCGCGGAATGGGCCGAAAAGACTGGGAACGCCAGGAGAGAATAACGCGCTCGTTGTTCGTATTTGCAGAGGTAGTTTAGGGGCCTTTTAGGCGTCCACTAGGAAAGGTACAGTGATCACGCCAGGTGAAATAACTATAGGCGGTTGCAACATTAAGAATAAATGTAAACTCCGCCTACAGCCGCCGCCGTCCCACCCAGGAAAAAAAATTTTGCATAGGTGCCCGCTCCTGTCGCACTTGCTCATTTCCGTGACGTTGTGCACCAGGCGCTTACTTGAGGTCGGTTGTTTTCTCATACAGATAGCAATACTGCAATTCGGCCTAGTTATAACACATTCATATTCACGGATTCGCGCGAGCACACCGAGACAATGCAGATATACACAGTCTTTGTGTTTCTCTTCTTTGTCTCCGTGTGCTCGCGCGAATCCGTCAATATGAACGTGCAGCTAGGTTTCGGTCGAAAACGTGGAAGTTCCTGACAAATTTCAGCAGAGGTTCCGACATCACTCTTGGGGAAACGGAATATTTTAGTGAGAAAATATTCCAAAAGCCAGGAGAATTCCTCTTAAACTTTTTCAAACACCGCCTTTACTCAACATAAAAACATAACAAGAGATAGACGCTGCGCCACTTATACGGGTGGCATCCTCAGTACACAGATGACATCATATGAGAGAATACATCGTGCTTATATCTTGCCGTAAACATCCGGCACATCTTGCCGTAAACATAAGTACACATCATCTGTGTACTTACGATGCCACAGGTATAGGTGGCGAAACGTCTGTCTCTTGTTATGTTTTCATGCTGACTAAAGCCGGCGATTGAAAAAGTTTAACACAAATATTTTAAGTCGGGACGACAAACCTTTGATTATTAATCTACGGAATATTTACATTAGCAGCCAAAAAAGTTCTTATGGTTCAAACGGAAAACCACCTAGCACGACTCTCTTGCACAGATGAAAAGGCAAGCGCGCCGCAGTTCTAGGGCGGAGCTTGTGTTTAGTCTTAGGTTCTAACCGACTATACGTGTATCAAGCTCAAAACACGACTCTGACGTGACGTAAATCCGCAGCGTCCGGGGGTAACTTGGCAGCGGTGTTCATGGAGCACTTCGGAGAGGATCTCCACAGCTCCTTCCTGATCACGGTGGTCGAAGTGACCCTTCAGGTGCTGAGGCTCCTGCCCAATCAGTCCTACTCTCGGGGCATGACCAAGATCATCCAGCTGGCCAGGGAGAAGGGCATCTGCCGCAAGGGAGGCCTGCAGCTCGAGAGCCACTGCCACACTAGGCAGGCACAGGGCAGACTGTCCCTGCTGCAGTGCTGCTTGCGTGAGTTCTAGTGTAGCAAGACCTCCATTCATTTATTAAGGCGATAATTGACCGGCGTCCCTCGTCGGCGTCCCCCGTCGGCGGCGTCAGCACGAGTTATGCAAAAAGTCATCACGTGATGACGTCACCATATCGTCATCATGACGTCACAGATCGCCAAAATTTGAGACCACACCATGATGTCACAGGGTTACGTCATCACGTGGCATCATTGGTTGTTCAAAGGTGGGCCGATCCCGAAGGCAGTGCAAAACATGGTGATGTGCAGAAAGCTTACAATGCCTCCGGTCCGGGGGGCATTGCAAAACCACGTTAGTTGCAGAAAGCTTTTGGAGAGGGGTGTGGGAGGCTTAATACATATACTTAGATGAAAAAGAAGATGGCGTCCGTCTTTGAATCGACTGAGGCGGATGCGTAAGGGATCCTGTGAGTTTTTTATTGGTTTATTAAGGCGACAGCTTTACGTTTCTCATGAGTGAAAAGACCTTGCGGGAATTGGGGAAACCTAACTGTACGTCGCCAGATCTTGGTGACGGCGGCGGCGTCAATACGAGTTGTGCAAAAAGCTAATAAAAGTCCGTCAAAAATCACGTGATGCTCGAGTGAATGAAAGTGTGTCCATCGGCGCACCAGAACTCGCATGACATCAATGACGTCACCCGGTAACGTGATCACGACGTCATCTGACGATGTACACATGATGTCATCCCTTCGTTAAACGTAGTAATAAATGCTAGGGTTTTCCCTCCCAAATACACGATGTGATTGCGAGAGACGCCGTAGTCCAGGGCTCCGAAAATCTCGATAACCTGGTGTCCTTTAACGCGCAACTAAATATAAGCACACTGTCCTCCATCTATATGCGGCCACCGCGGCCGGGATTCGATCCCGCGACCTTCAGGGCAGTGGTCGAGCACCATAACCAACTGGACCACCGTGGCGGGGGTATGCCTACCCTGTATGAAGTCTGGTAATAAGTTGTCCTCAGAAATAAAAAAGAAGGCATTATATAAGGTCACATCTCTTTTTATCCACCACAGCCTTACAGCTCAAGTGGCCGAGAATCCGCCGTTGCTGTGGAAGCCAGCAGGGGCGTAGCCAGAAATCTTTTTCGGGGGGGGGGGGGGGGGGGGGTTTCAACCATACTTTATGTACGTTCGTGCGTGCGTTTGTATGTGCGCATGTATATATACGCAAGCATAACTGAAAATTTTCGGGGGGGGGGGGAGGTTGAACCCCCCAACCCCCCCCCCCCCTGGCTACGCCCCTGGAAGCCAGCTCTGTAGCGACCAGCCGAATGTACCATACATTTCGGCGTGTGGTACATTCGTCAGGAACTGGCTAAAGTACCCTTGGAAAAAAGGACACACACACAGGGTGATTCATTAAGGACGCTCGCTCCTTATTGAAGCGCCAATATAGTGCATGTAGTGCTCGACTGATGTGCCAGCGCGCGCTGCAGACCTCAACGCGCCGGACCCGTCCGAGTACGCCATCAAGCCGCTGGACGTGAACCCGTACTCGGTCTTCTACGAGTTCGTGACGCTCACCGTCGAGGGCCCGGTACTGTTCGTGCTGCTGGTGTGGATCGAAATGTGGCTCCCGTCGGTGGACATGTCGCTCAGCTCGCTAGACCCGAGCGTCTACCGGGAGGGCGTCCCCCCGACGGCCAAACCCACCCCCGCCGTCGGCAAGGCACTGGCCGGAAGCAAGAAGGTAATAGGTATCGCTTCCGGCTTGCTGCCGGTTGTCGAGATGCTCATTTCAGGCTGCCTTTGCTTGTCTCTGCGACTGACTAAAACAAGCTCCTGATCTAGTTGGTACATATTTCTTCAACGAGCACTGACACAAAAATTTTGCATCTCGGCTTTTCTGTTGCAATAAGTAGCTAACGACCCACCTATCACGGCTGAAAAGGTCGTTTCCTCGAGCCCGCGACGGTTAATTTATTACGAGACGGTTTTGTAGCGCCCAGTCACAGTTCCGGTTTCAGAGAGAGCCGAGTGAGGCGGGACCCAGAGTACATGAGCGCACAAATCAGCGTGCACATGAGCACCGCGTTGACAACTCTCTCCAACGAATTCTTCCTGGGTGCTGCTATAATCCCATCTGAGACGTTGTACATATGCTGGACCCCCCAAAAATGCCCTGCTGTGGCAAGGACCTCAGCCTTTGTACTCCCATACAAGTCTGCCCCCTCTTTCCGTTTAAAAGGTCTGCTAGGAGAGAGCACTCGCAAGTATCGCGACAGCCAACACACTCGTGACGCAGTTGGCGGTTGGTTGTTTACACGAAAACCAAAGGCACGTTTCGCGTGCAGTGGCGCGACACGCACTTTAAAATTGTTTTTAAATATGTTCTAGGCTATATTATGCGTTGATATTTCGTAGATGATGCGTGTGTGTCCACACACAAATCCATCCCACAAGTTATCTCGCCTTCAAAATTTTGTGTCAGTACTCCTGTAAAAAGCAGGGTAAGACATGTAAACACGGACATGAGGTACAGGGCGAGTACCCGTCCTTCGTGTCCGTGTTTTCTTATCGTGCCTTCGTGTTCTAGGTCCTCGCATTCTATATTTTTCTCAGCATTTGGAGGAACAATGGAGCCGAACATTGAGGTGCGGGAGATGGTATGGGATGTAAGGATGTAAGAGGAGAGGCGAAAAAGATAGCAGATGTAACAACGCCAATGCGTTATGTAGGGAAGTGATACGCAAGTAACCAATCACTTCGTAAATTGTAACGCCGTTTAGTGACTACAAGAATTATCCGCAGCAAAGACTTGCTTGAGGATATCGCGAGCTTTGACCTTTTGTGTGTAGAGGATGACGAAGTTGCTAAAGTACGGGTCATGGCTGCAGAGTAAATAAGCAAGATAAAGTCAAGTAAAAAGGATATTTACTGCTGATAGCGGTGTGTCTATACACTGCAGGAACGGTTACTACATCAACGCTGGCCTCCAGTGGGAGCTTAGGTAGAGGAGTAAAGAACTGGAAGATAGAACGGAATATATAGAAGGGGCTATTTATACAGCTTGTGCCGCGTAACATGAGCCAAGACTTCAGAAATCGGCGTTGTTAACGTTTGTGCTCGTTGCTGTTACCCTGGTTCGTGCGAGCAGCCGGAAGACACGGACGTGATGGTGGAGAACCAAGTGATCGTCGGATTGGTGAACAATCCGTCGGCATCGAGCGCATCGCGGCCGCTGATGATTGTGAATCGCCTCTTCAGGTCCTATGGTTACTTGGAGAGCAATCCAGTGCTGCAGGCAAGTTCTCCAATTTGCACGCTGAATTGCGTTATGGCGCTTTATCATTGCCGACGCTAGAATGCACTATTAGGGTCACCAACAACGAGTGACACTCATGTTTATCTTCCAAGCACTTCTGGTCGTGCACTAACACTAACTTCCGGTTTTCCGAATATACCGAAAAAGTTTTTTTTAATAAAACTGGCATGAAATCGATGGTCGTGGTTCTAGTTTAGTTATATTGGATACATGTGATATCGACGCCTAAGTTTACTTCAGGTGAGGTCCAAGTAACTGTTGGGATAATTAATCAAAATGAATCAGTTCATTGAAAGAAACTTCGCTAAAACGGCTGCTTGGGCGAGTTGGTTCATGATTAAGATCGATTTACCAGCGCAACAAAGACGGGACACATAGGAAGGACACACACACACAGCGCTGCTGTGTGTGTGTCCTTCCTAAATGTCCCGTTTTTTTGCGCTGGTAAATCTATCTTAATCATTGAAAGAGCAGACGGTGTTATGCATAGAGTTTCCTAAAATTAACTAGAGGGGACTCTGGCGCTGCGATCGTTCAGCTACCATGGGAATCATGGGTAGTACACAAATTTGCCTAGTCTTCGTGCTTGCGGCTTCAAACGTACTTGTGGCTTTGTTTATTGCTGTGTTTTGGAGTTCGTTTCGGATAAAAGAATAGACCGCTGTGAACTTCGTGACCAGGTTTGATTTGGTGAGCCTAAAAAAGTTAAAGTGGTGAAGTGGAACTGCTGACTTTTGCTGAACTTTGTTTTGCGACAAAGCGGATGCAGGCGACGCGCAGCCAAACGGAGCCGAAAGAACGAAGTTTAGACAAATTTGTGTACTACCTATCATTCCCATGCTGGCTGAAGCGTCATGCATTGCAGCTCCCATAGACACTAGCGCCAGAGTTCCCTCTAGTAAGCATTGTAGGAAATTCTATGGTGTTATCGTTGCGGCACCTGGCGGAGCAGATTTTAACCACACGCTTCTTTCTACGTGGCCTCTGAGATACGCTTCGGCAGCGCGACGAAGGAAAACACTAGGGCACGCGGACGTGCGAGTGCCACTACCAGACACCTAGCACAAATAATAGAGTCGCCTCCAATTTTGTAGCGTTAGCTACAGCGGCCGAGCACGAGCAGTTTCGCGTGGCAGTCCGAGAGCTGTGCTGCGCATGCGCGAGGAGAAGTGACGTCACACGGGACACAGCTGGCGCACCGGAGCCTCCGCTGCCGCGCGCGCCTCGCCGACCTGCGTATTCCAGAGGAGTGACGTCATAGCCGTGGCAGACATACTGAGGCCGGCGCTGCGCCGGGCGTTGGGACCGGGCACGATACGCTGCCCTAGAGACGCTGCCGGCTCAGTGATCAGTGTTCCTACACTGACTACCGAGCCGTCTTTGTGGCAATAGAGAAACGGCGTTGAGCAAAAAATAAATATACATGTGTTACATAATGCGTACACCATGTGTGTGTCATTGAAGCAGCAGTAAGAATAATCAAGCTAATCCTAGACAACAAGGAGAGCGAAGAATAATCAGTTGAACCTTACCTCACGCTACGTATCTCCTGGCATAGCCGAGCTAAGCCACAACAAATTTATTTATTTATTTATTTATTTATTTATTTATTTATTTATTTATTTATTTATTTATTTATTTATTTATTTATTTATTTATTAAAACATACTGTTAATCACTCAATGAGTTATAACAGGAAGGGCGAACTACAGGGCTTGACATTGCGAGTAGACAAGTTCAATATAAATGCAGTATATGGCTGCAAGAATATTCGTACACTGTTTTTGCTTGGCTGTAACGACAGAAATATACACACGTCATTTCAGATTCAAGGTGTAGGTACCAATTACGGTTACATATTTAGAACTGTGAGTTGCCATGTGCGACCAGTGGGGGAAAGCGGGGATTCTTATTGTGACGAGTGAAAAACAATAGTGTGGTAGATGCGGGGCAGTAACTGTCTACGATAGGTTAGGCTGGGTTACGGACACATTCAACCCTGGGGAAGATGAATAGGGACCAGGTATCGAGGTAAACATTGAGACTGGAAAGAACCGGACACGCAGGCGGGGTTGCCTACGTTTGGACAGGTGAGAAGCGTCGACGAGTAGGAGTACGGTCGGATGCCTCGCAAGAGAGGATCAAGGCATGCCTTGCCCAATATAGGATCTGAGGTGCTATGCTGGCCGCCGTCAAAATCCACAATGTTGTCAAATTCCGCCGTTGGTCAACTATGATTGGCCCAGAGGGCTGCCACGGCATCTTCGATTGGCTTTAAATGCCGACATTAGGATATCTGACAAGATGGCGACATTTGATAGTGTCCAGAATGCCTGGAGAGGCTGGGCGGCTTCCAGCAGAAAAAGCCGGGAAATTGCAGAGCGAATGCTCTATAGCGAGTCCACGGCGCCGGTATTTTGTGGCGGCGCTACCTCGTGGTTTATTCTATGCTAATCTTATCACCCATCGCTTGCGGCTGCCCGTTTGTAACGTGGGCACACAGTCGGACCACTGCAACTAAATCACGAAAAGGCATTAGCATAGAAAAAGGGGACGCTGCAGGGAACCCTCCCCCCTCCTTGTAAACCCTGCGCCCGCTTATGCATACCAGTGTCCACGGATCTTTGAAGTGCATGGAGTATTTGCGGATCTTGTATGATCGCATTTCCTCCGATCATATGGTTTAACTGTGCTCCGCTCTGGATTTGTTTATGCGTAGGGTCTGAGCTTCACCGTTCGCGCTGGCGAGTGCTTCGGACTGCTGGGCGTCAACGGCGCGGGAAAGACGACCACGTTTCGCGTGCTCACGGGCGACATTCTGCCGCACTACGGGGACGCCACGGTCTCCGGATTCTCCATCGTTCATCAGACGAAGCACGTGAGCACACTTTGCCACTTTTCTGTGTATGGCGTTGTTGGTGGGTCAAACATCCCGAAGGAAGCAAATATCGGCTCGAGCCGCAATCGAACCTTGTCATCCTGCATGGTAGTCTATAAAACTGTTTTGTAATAGGTTACAATCTATGAATTAATGCAGTATATGCACCGCCCACAAAACTTCGGCACGGCTGTCCTTGTGCTCCGCAAGGAGTCGTACCAGCTGGTTTTCGCTCGAATCGCAAGTACATCATCACCCCTATTGTAAATATTAAGCATACTGGAAAAATACTTAATAATAATTGTTGGGATTTAACGTCCCCAAAACCGCGATATGATTATGGCGGACACTGTAGCGGAGGGCTCCGGAAATTTCTACCACCTGGGATTATTTCACGTGCACCTACATATTATTTCACGGGCCTCGGGCTTTATCGCCTGCATCGAAAATACGGCCACCGCAGCCGGGATTCCAACCCACGACCTTCGGGTCAGCAGTCGAGCACCATAACCGGTGTGGCGGATCTGGAAAAACAGTTCACCATGTCTAACTAATGCGTTTTTTTTCAGTGAGTGCTGACGCCAGTATTTTTCTATGGAGCTTGTCGGGACATTTGCGTCTACCTAAAAGAAGACACAAATGTTTATCTGTATGGCAAAATTTGATCTATCTTCGATATAGTGGAACTCTTGACGTCATGAAAATGAGCTATCGTAATGGGATGCAAAACCAACCCACGTACCGGCGGCTGCAACGCGTTTCGCGCAGGCGCAGTGCGCGCTGCGAGTGGTCTTTCTTCGTCTCCGCTACCGCCTGCTGCCGCGCGTCGAATCGTCCCGTAGCGAACCGTTCACACGACGTAAGAGCACCACGCACGGTGCTCACTGCGCGTGCGCGAAACTCGTTTCAGCCGTCGGCCGGCGGTGGCGCCAAGCAGCCGCCACGCCCTCGATGTTCCCTTTAGCAGTGAACCTCTGTGTACCTACGTCGTGACACATCATATTGCCTAGCACAAGAGTTCTTGACGCCTGACGCTCTCCAAGTGCGCATGCTCCTCTTGACATGTACCCCGTGTTGACGTCCTAATGCGAAGCGTGAGCATTACTGAGCCTAAACTTGGCAAACCTCAGTGACTAGCTATTAGACGATCCATAAAGCACATAACGCTGGCGCGTCAAACGACATCTCCATTTCTTCGGAACATAGCGAAGGGAGTAGACGACCCTGGATGATTGAAAGCACCGCATAGTGCCGTTTTGCCTGCACTCTAAACGTGGCAACAGATAAATGTGATTTTGTGTACCTTTATATAGTAAGTGTTACATTAGTTTAGAGAGCATATATTCGAATCTTGGTAACCCTTACTATCGGTGCACAAAATCACATTTATCGGTTACCAAGTCTAGAGTGTGTGCAAGGGGATCTATAGCTTATGACTGCGCGGCACACGCTCGCAAAATTTTGACGGAACATAAGACAAAGGGACGACAACAGAAGCGCTGTTGTCGATCCTACTTCGTCCTGTGTTCCGTCAAATTTTTGCTCGGTTCCTTGCCCCGCTGCAAGCATGAACCAACTAGCCTGAGCCTCCACCCTAGCAAGGCACATGTACTCACCTCCTTGCGTCTCCCAGTGCCGGCGGTACCTCGGCTACTGCCCGCAGCGAGATGGCCTGCTGGACATGCTGACTGGCACCGAGACCCTGCTGCTCTTCGGCCGTCTCAAGGGCCTGAACATCACGCCGCAGTACTTGCAAGTTCTCATGCACATCTTCCGGCTCCAGGAAATCGCCGACCACCTCGTCGTCACGTACAGGTGCCTTGCCGAACGACCGCTCTAGATTCGAGCCGCACTGTTAACATGCAGTGCTTAGGGCGCTTCGATGTGTAATCGGTGGCGCTGGCATCGAGGCACCTTTGCAGGGCTCTTTGCGCAGGGGCGCCCGACGGTTCACTAGCGAAGTGCGAGACAAAAAATGGCTTTATCTCCCGTTGCCATAGCAACCGACGCTTCGCGGGAATCCTGGAACGAATCATGCAGGTCTTCTCTGGCTGCGCCGCGAAAGTAGGTCACAGGCGGAGAGACCAAGACGACGCTTCGCTACGGGCCGGTTGATATGGCAACGGGAGATAAAAACCCTTTTTTGTTGCGTACTTCCGTCGTTGTGACGACCGACAGCGCCTGTCTACCACAGAAACGATGTAACTTCGACGTAACATCAGGGGGGCTATTTTGTACGCGTTCTAGCATAGAACGGGGAGGAGGATCGAACAAAAGGAGGAGAGGAAGCCACACGGGATTGGTCGAGGCTATACTGACGGTCAAGACGTGAGAATAGCCACAAGTTTTGCTTAGAACGGGGAGGAGGTGTTAGAACAGTCTCCAGCCCCGTTCTATCGATAGAACGGATACAAAACAGTCTCCGCAAATGACTTGGATTGGATCGAAACGAAAGCGGAGGGGTGGGCTACCCACGCATCTCTCTACAGCGCTGACATTTTGCGAAAATGGCGTCTCCGTTCTCGTTCATGCCATTTCGTGTCGCCTGCGTGGCTGCTGCAGTCACGCAGAAACGAAGCCCCGAGGTAGAAGATGCGTTTGAGGTCATGACTGAAGAGGCGGACTTGGTGACGGGGCCCTCGCTGTTCAGCGCGTCGAGCTGCTCGCCCCACAGCCGACGCCTGTCCGCTGCCGTAAATTCGTGCGTAAACTCGCCAGCTCGTACGGCCAATTCTCGATGCTGTTCCGTAAACGAGAGCAGCAACTCTCTCTGATTGTCGGGAACGCGCGGACCTAGTAAGTGCGTGTACTGCGCCATTTCGACAACTGAATAACGGTTCCAATCGTCGAGCCATTTGAATTTTACAAGTACACTAATACCTAATACTAGAAGCACTAAATGAAACAGCGTGGTCGCCAGCGCCACTACCGAACGTCTCATGAAACCAAGGAGGTTATGAAACTGCGACACCCCCTGGCGCTATGTCAAGACATTAACACAAGTTAATTGTTAAAGTCGCCGAGGTCTTCCACTTCAAGCTGCGAAAGACAATGCCTCTGAATATTGATGTTCATTTAAAATAATTGTATATTTATTCATGCATTGAATACATTCCTGAATTCCCGAGCTCGCCTATTGGCTGTGTGCTCCCTCTCGTCCTTTTGTTCGATCCTCCTCCCCGTTCTATGCTAGAACGCGTACAAAATAGCCCCCCAGGTGCAACGCTCCGGAAGCTAGCGACACTTCTTGCAGTGAATGCGTTCGCACCGACAAAGAGTTGAATAATATAGCCACCCGTAACACGATTTTTTTTTGCCTTTACACTGAGTAATAAATTAAGATGCCTTGTGCCTCAGAAATCAACAAACCGCGTTATTTGCACGATTGTCAATAGGTTGTTTTGGATCGCTTAGCATCTCTTTGTTTTCGTATCGTGGCCTCCGCCATTAGTTCCGGTAGCGCCCAGCCGGAGCCAATCGTGAGGTCACGATTACAACGACAAAATCCAAGCGCGAGACGCGCGGACTTCAGATTTTGCAGACCTACCTTCTTGCATAGCTTCCACGGCTTTGCACCTAATGTATGAAACGGAGCATGCTTTCGCGGTGCAGCCGAAGACCTGCACCATTCGTTCCAGGTTTCCCGCTAAGCATCGGTTGCTATGACAACGGGAGATCAAGCCATTTCTGTCTCGCGTTGTGCCACTGATATGCGCTGCCGGCAGTATACCGATGAGCGCGCGTGACTTTGTTGCTTTATCTTCTATACCGTGCCTCGCACGCGTTCTCACCTAAACAGCGTGTATCTTACACCATGGTACGGACGCAACGCAACGAACGCCGTCACAAGTGCTTCTAGACAACATCCCTTCGCGTTGTCCTTAGCATAGATAAATGGGATGGATGGATGGATGGATGGATGGATGGATGGATGGATGGATGGATGGATGGATGGATGGATGGATGGATGGATGGATGGATGGACGGACGGACGGACGGATGGATGGATGGATGGATGGATGGATGGATGGATGGATGGATGGATGGATGGATGGATGGATGGATGGATGGATGGATTTAAGCGGCCCCATCATAACGGGGCGGTGACCGGTGAGCCACGATGCTCAATATTAGTGGTACGAGCAAACGGGTAACTCTCGTTTCTTTCCCAAGCACTTCCGGTCAAGCACTTACTTCCTGTTTACCGACTATTCAGAAAGTCTTCGAAGCAGTAAAACTGCCACGAAATTGATGGTCCTGGCTAAAGTGCAAAGTTACATTAAATACATGTGATATTCGATCATTAGTTTACTTAAGGTAATATGCAATGAAATGTAAATGTCAGGACAATTATTGAAAATTAATTGAATGAGTTTGTTGGAAGAGCAGACGCTTGTGAGCAGCTCGGACTGTGGCGGCACCTCGCGGAGTATATCTCAACCACGTGCTCCTTTCTGCGTGGCCTCTGGGGTCAGCTTCGGCAGTGCGACGAAACACAACTCCGTTAACCCAAGGAATGCCCCAGAACGCCGAGGTGCGAATGTCACTACTAGACACCCAAGTCAAGGACTTGGGTCGTCTCCAATTTTACATTACTGACGCACAAACACCGCAACTACATAGGACCGCGTGCATAGGACCCAAGTCATATACAGAATCGCTGTAAAAGAATGTGGCCCTTGGGTTAACCCTTCTTTTGTTCCAAGAGTGCAATGTCGTGCGATCGGTCTTGCGCAGTGTTGGTAACCGGCGCAAACTGTCCATCTGCGTCTCGATGATGGGAATGCCGCGGATGCTGCTGCTGGACGAGCCGTACGGCACGATCGCCACCACGGCGCGTAAGCGCATCGTCAACTACATCAGCGAACTGCAGCGTGTCAGCAAGATGTCCATCCTGCTCAGCTCGCACAGGTTGGTGCGCTAGGGCTGTTTCACATAATTACCCCAAAAGGCTTGAAAGCTGGGCTAGTTGGTGATTGATCATCATACCTTCTAGCGAGTGTCGTGTGTCTTGTCCCCTTTGTTCTCGACAAAAGTGCGCTACTTCGCCTATAAGGTATGATGATAATCACCTCACCCAGCGAGAAATCTGCAGAAATAGCGAAGCTGCGGTTCTTCTGTGTGTCCCTTGTGATTTTCTATGATTACTGTGTGATCACCGCTTCGTCCGCGACTGAGGCAGTGACGCCGTCTGTGAGTGTATCTGGGAGCCGGTTTTTGCGGGACACCCGTTTTCATTTCACTGTGCGGCTACCGCTTCGTGCACGACCAAGGCAGTAATGCCCTATCTATGGGTGTATCTGGCAACCGGAGCGTGACATGCGGACGTCGTCGGTCCCAGCCCTATAGAACAGCTCCGTCCGCTGTTGATAGTACTCGGGGTGTCCAAAGGCGTGCCTTAACGATGGTTCTCCCAGCGCTACAGGGACAGATCTCGACGAGAAAAAACTGAAGCAGAACTAACTGACTAAGGATAATAAATTCGGCTAGTTGGTTTCTGCTAAGATTCTCGTTTGCTATCGCCAATAAAGAAGGCACAGATGAAAGGGAACAAACGCTATGAGTTTGTCCTCTTTAATAGCTCTTGTCCCCAGTAAACTGCTTCTCCCCTTAAATAGCGTAATCCCTTTAAATATCATTTGTCTACTTTAAACTTAATAACACGAGGACACGAGGAAAGCACAGACGAGCGCGGACCATGTGTCAATCTTCTGCCTCTGAGTCGTTCTGCTGCGCAGTTTGAAAATACTGACTACTAAAATAACGACTGCCCTCCAAGACTTTCATCGCTATCGACTCGTGCTTCGTCGCAAGAAGCGTGCTAAGCTGCATGAAACGTGGGTACACGCAACTCCATTAACAATCGCAGCCTGTCGGACGTGGAATTTCTGTGCAACCGGATCGCCATCATGGGCGAAGGGCGGCTCCAGTGTCTCGGCTCCCTGACGCACCTGAAGGAAAAGTTCGGCAAGGGTTACACCATCAGCGTGAAGACGTATCCCGACAAGAAGCAGGACTTCGGATACCAGCAGGAGGTAGCCGACGCCGTGTGCAAGGCCTTCCCCGAAGCCGAGATGGTGCACAGTTGCGAGGTATAAGCTACGCCCCTTTCTTTGAGCATTCTAATACGTAATGCTCATGCAGTGTATGAAGCCACATACGGCAACAACGCCCAGATTTAGCCCACATTATGAACACTTCGTAAGGTACTGAACCCTTACAACGCGCGATGTCACCCCCATCCCACATCCAGGTTCTCATTTTCATTACGCTACAAATTCTACACCTTCTTAACATGGTAGTCATCGAATGATCTCAGTTTCGAATTTTGTTGCCTCACAAATCGATTGCCGCAAAAGTTTTTTGTAATTCGTCGAGAACGAGCGAGTTACACGGGTTAGTTGCGTCCCGACGAGCGCGCTGGAAGCTACAGAGGGAGCTACTGCCCGGGGGGAAAGACGTTACGTCAGCGCACGTCATGCCCTTAAGCTAGCGTGATGAAACGCGATCACTCTCTTCCTTTGTGAATCCTTTTCTCGCTAGTGTGGCTACTGTGTAATGTTAGCTGAATATGGAGCGTGGCGCTGGCACTTGGCGGCACCCTGCGGGAAGAAAGCGCATCTGATCCAAACGCCGCTCTTGAATTTATGTCGGCGATTGGCCAATAGCATGCTATCTGTTGTTCGACGTCAAAGAGCAGGAGCCGCGGCAGCTCCGAAGAGAGTGAGCACAGGCCTCTGTGTGGAAAGGGGGCGCCTGACAAAACGGCAACTTCACACTTCGCGCGTAGACACTCCTTGACGCGCATAACGGCAGGATTTGGCTGAGATGTTCCTAGAAGTGCCTGCTTTCCGCAGGATGTCCTTTTTCGCCAATCCCGAGGGGTGGGTTAAGTTTTCGAGCGATTCTAATCGGAACAAACACTTCGCTGTAAAACTCTGCGAATGCGGCAATAAATCGACAGTGAAGCTTGTGCTAAAAAGCGAGTGTCTATGCGTCCTTTTGTCATCCTGTTTGGCATATCATAAAGAGTGAAAGACGTGAAATTTACCTACAGCCACGTGCTTTCACGCACGCAACCACGAACACCAAATAGACGTTGAAGTCTGCCTTTTTTATTTTTCATGCATGTTTGTGAGAGTGCGTGTTTATAGGTTTGTTCGTTTTCCTCGCGTTACCATAGACTGTTGACGAAATTTTTACCGATAAGAACTACGATTTGTTCTTGCTTCAACATATGTTGCACCGTGAGCACGCAAAGCAGCGACTCACCGTTGAAAGGACATTGACTTTTTTTTCAATCTTTTTCATTTAATACAGACATGTACGAACTTAAAGGACCAGTACAGCCAGAATTTCAAACTCGAGGTGCTTCTGTTTCATTCTCCTGCATATTTAGGTACATCAGACCGGCTATGCCTAGTGAACGCAGCCTTGAAACATTTTCTTTTTAATATGGTTCTCTTTATGTAAGCGCGACTGCTCTAGAAATTGCGAGCCCCAGGAATTCCGGCAGCACAACGCGCCAAGTGTGTAGTACGCTGGCTCTTACCGCAGCACTCACACCCGCAGTCGTAGCTTAGCAGGCTGAGGCGTAGATCTGAAAAGTTCGAGGTCACGGGTTTGATTCCCGCCCACTGCGGTTGCATTTCGATGGGGGCGAAATGCAATAACACCCGTAGTAGTTAGATCGAGGTGCACATTTAGGAACCCTTGGTGTGACTTCTGAAACCAATGTATTGAAATCTTTTTGAAGTGTGTTCATCTCGAAGCTTATGCATGAACTGCGGAGGGGCAGGGACCTTTGTCAGGCTTGTGTGCCTTTAGCCCTTGCCCCTGCAGTGAGCTCTGTATTCTGCTTACTGTAAATAAAGTACTACTACTACTAAAACTACTACTACTACTACTACTACTACTACTACTATATTTACTATATTTACTTTCATTATTACTGGTCCTCTAACCCGCTTAAACGACCTCCAACAACCGCAGGGTCTCCTGGAGTTCCGCATGTCGCACGTGGAGATGCCCTGGAGCGAGATGTTCACGCGCATGGCGAAAATCAAGCAGCGCTTCAAGCTCCAGGACTTCTTCATCTCGGACACGTCACTGGAGCAGATCTTCACGAGCGTCACGCGCAAGGAAGCGTTCGAGGCCGCAGCTGCGGCTGCAGCCGCCGCCCCGGCCTCCGTCGCACTGCCGCCCGTCCTGGGAGGAACGCTGGGAATCTGAAGAACGACTATTGGCCGCACCGAGAACTCGTGGTTGCAGGGACTCAGTGGACACCGCGAATCAAGGGGCTTGGCCGTAGCCTGGCCGCTGTGTCTTGCAAATATATTTAGGCTTGAAGTTCGAAAAAAAAAATCTGGGTGTACCTGTAATATTGTGCTTACGACTCTGCCTACAAAGCAAATCATTTCCCCTCGAGAGAAAATGAGGAAAGGCGAAGCTTGGCTTGTGCGTGCCTGACGCATTAATTCTCTTTCGTCTCTTTCGTTCTTTCTTTCTTTCCATGCGCAGTGCGCCCTCCTAACTCTTTCCGTCCTATCAGCCGGGAATGGGACATTCATCCGTGTGTTCAGCAGCGCAACATTTCTGGTGTTATAGGCAACAACGACGCTCGTACTTGAAACAATAAAATACAACAATGAAGTGTGGCAACCTAAAGTGACGAGTGACCTCGATAGATCAGAATGCCATGTCAGAAACGGCTGACACGGTCAAGAGCACGGAGCATGCAAATACGCATGTGGACAGCGCACTTTCGAAGGTAGCGTTTCTGTGTGCACCCTCATTCCTACTCAAGTTTCCAGTTACAAGTTTATTAAGGCGAAAGCCTTAGATGCCTCATCAAACGCGAAAACTGACAGGCGTCCCGCGTCGGCGCCTCCCGTTGGTCGGCGTCAACACGAGTGATGGAGTGAAGTCAATGTCACTTCGCGTGACAGTTACGTCACGCGACGTGACGTCACGTGATGACGTCATCGCATGACATCGTAGCTTGGTCAAAGGTGGGCCCATCACGGAGGCAGTGCAAAACCAGGTGAGGAGCCTCCGAACCTGGAGGCTGCAGAGGAAAACCACGTTAAGTGCTGAAAGCTTCAGGAGGGCGGCGGGTAGTGCCAGTGCAATCGAGTGAAAAGAAAAAGGTGGCTTTCGCCTTCCGGTCGTCTTAGGTTAGTGCACAAGGGACCGTGCGAGTCTTTGTTAGCAAAGTAGCGATAGATAAATTGGAGGAGACGTTCTACAGACTATAGGGTCCCATAGTCCGAAGACTGTAGGGGGACGGACCAACGAAGAAAAATGAATGAATAAAAAAATCATAGGCACTCGTTGGCGCTGAATCTATCGCGTACTTTACCACCTCCACCCAAATGTCACTCGTACAAGCTTCGCTTGAAAAGCTAAGCTCGAATGCGCGGGTTCGATTCCCGCTCGCGGCGGCCGCATTATGAATGGAGCGAAAAACGAAGTCTCGTGTACTTAAATGCGCGTTAAAGAACCCCGCGTGGTGAGAATCGCGAGTGCCAAACCACGACGTGCCTCATATTCGCATCGTGATTTTGACCCGTAAACCTCAGTTCATTCTCTCGAAGGTCTCACCAAAGGGACGGCGCCACCATATTGCAGCTGCAGGTACTAACCTTTCAAACAGCCAGTGCTTCCTTCCTCTGTATGCATGTATCCTGGAAATTTTTTGTTAGTAATCTAGAATAAAACATCGCCGCTTTTTGTACAGTGATATTCATTACCCTAATGTTACCCACTTTGATCCTTGGGGCAAGTAGTTTACATGATGCTTTTCCAGCAAGAAACCGGAACCTTCATGCCGTTCAACTAGAATAGCGCGCAGGCAATAATGGCACATTGCTTGGCTGAAGTGGCTCTGTGCCACTTAACAATACTGCATTGATTCTAGTGCGTACAAGGACAGCTGCTTGTAGCTCTCGCATATAACAGTACGTCGTACTTGAAATATTTCACGCTTTAAATTCGTCATCATTTCTGTGCCCGCTCGGTGAGGAAGCCACAAAAAATAGTCAGCTTCCTACTAGTGGTGCCAGGCCTGAAAGAAGTGCGGAGCTGGGCGGCTTTATTTGTTTCTCTTTATTATATTGCGACAGCAAATATATGCACACTCTCGGCTGGTTTTTGCCGTCGCAGTCATGTCCCGGATATGCATATGTATGTATATATAAATAAAAGCAACAAGAAAAAATTTCCGAAGCGCGCCACTGGGATTCGAACCTGTGTCTCCTAGCTCCGCAGCGCGCCGCTTTAAACAACTCGGCCACGCGCCACCATTTGGTTAGGACACTAACAGCGAGCTATTCATATAAACCATTTAACGCTTGTGGCACGCACAGCTTGGAGGTGCTTCAGCGTGTGCTCCATCACCCGCGAGACCGCCCATTTTCCTTTCGTTTGCAAACTGCCCTTTAGACGCGCACTAAAAAGTGGCCCATTTCTGTACCCACTCGCGATGTGGATCGCCAGTTAAATATTGCGTCGAACGCCACCGCGCGGCAGGAGACGCGTGAGGGTCAAACCCACGCGCCGCAGTGTTCAAGAGAGAGATAAAAGACGTTTATTTGGTCCGGAGGGAATAGTATGCGATTTTACACATCCAACTCATGGCTAGTCCCATGTCGGAACGGGGAGGACGAGCCTCTCTGCCCTCTCACGGGCCTTCCGGACAGCCAGGAGCTGGACGTCGTAGCTGTGTTCAAGAAAACAAAATTCTAACAGCGTTGGATTGTAGCGCGCTGCTCAAACACGAAGAAATAACAGCTGTGACAATTTTTAGTTGGCACTCGTCCTGTGTATACAGGTACGTTCTTTTCGAGCGTCCTTCCTTGTGTTTGAGCAGCGCGCAGCGAGTGTGGAGCTGTGGCCGTTGTTAGTTCGCGGTCGTCCTGTGTGTGTTCTTTTCGTGAGTCCTTTGCGTTTGAGCGGCGCGCTGCAAGTATCGAGCTGCTTGCCGTTCTTCAAGTGACATTCTAACTTGTTGCCATCGCATTCATTGTTTGGCCGTTGTGGCGAAACTGACTTCTTTTTTTTTCTCTTTCTTGCTTCCTCTCTTTCTTTTTCTTTCTTTTTCTCTCTAGTATCTCTATGTATTCTTTGTCTCTGTTTATTTCTATTGGATTTCTTACGTTTACTTCTTACGCCTTCTTCCCTTTCTTTTTTACTATTTCTGGATTCCTCTCTCTTTCTGTCTATATATGGTCGACCAGCGCCAACTCGTCGCGCGGGCCCGGCAGGCGGTCCAGTCCAGAGGGTTCCTGGAATAAGGGACCCTCCCACATTCACTTACTGGCCACCTAATAAACGTTTTCTTCTCTCTCTCTCTCTCTCTCTGTTTCTTTGATTCTCTCTCTTTCTTTCTGTTTTCCTTGCCTTTCTGTCCATGCTATGTTTTACTCTCTCCCCTCCTCCTTTCTCTTTTCCTCCCCATCGCATTTCTCACTCTCGCTTTCCATTCCCACCCCCTTGCTATACAAGGCTATGTTAAGCATCTTAAAAGCAGCGCTAATATATAGACAGACGAGGAAACATTATACGAAGACGGGAGGCAGCGCCCGTCCTTTTGTGATTTTTCTTTGTACATGTGTAAGTTAGCGCTGATTTTTAGGGGCGAAGCTCCTTAAGGCGGCTCCCGTTCGTCCCTCGTAGTTGTCGTAGTCGTAGTGCGTAACCAGTCGTAACGCTAGTACCAGATCTTGACCTCCAAGGTGGTGCCGGTGGGAGATTTTTCCTGCGCGTTGTTGAACAATAAAAAATTCGCAGCGTGCGCGTTAACTAAAAGCCGAATTCTTCTGTCTCTCATTCCCCATTAGCAGCCATTGGCATGTTCCGGTAGGAAACGTTAGTAGAAGTAGAAGTGTAAGTGTTAGCTAAAAGCCGACTTCTTCTGTCTCTCATTCCCATTAGCAGCCATTGTTTACCTCCAAGGTAGTGCCTGGTGAGATTTCTCCTGTGCGTGATTAAACAATAAAATTTTGTTCAAAACGCCGTTGATTGATGAAATAAACCAACGAAAGACGCCAGATGTTTTCTAAAAGCAAAACGAAAAGACGCCAGATGTTTCTAAAGCAAAACGAAAAGACGCCAGCTGCTTAACGAAAAACGCCGGATGTTTTCTAAAGCAATGGTTTTCTAAACAATGAAAATTCACAGCGTACATGTAAAATTAAAGTGAGCTGCAAGTCGTCATAACTCTCATCGAACCTTTAGTATAAACGCGCCTGATCTCACGTCGGTGATGATGTACTGGGCAGAATTCACGGAAGATTCACGGTTTACCGATGAACCTCCGTAGCTTCGCCCACTCATCATCATTCACTCCGTGGATATGCTGTGATTTTTTTTAATGGATCCGTACCAACGAGCTCGCATCCAAACACTTTTACATCGCTACGTTGGGCTCTGCAAGCGTGATTAAACTATAGCTGATAAAGGGGGAAAAAAGCCTGGATAGTTCACTGGTTATACGATGCTCGCCTTCGTATCGGGGGTTCGAATCCCTCCTCGTAAAGAATTCGCCAAGAATTTCTTTCTCTCTCTCTCTCTCTCTCTCTCTCTCTCTCTCTCTGTGTGTACTCGTTCTCTCATCAATCAGAGCTATGCATCCCACGGCGGACAAATGGCGCACGTATTCTGGGAGCGAAGCAGTAGATGAAGGAGAGGACGAAGATAGCGCGTGCCGGTTCATGATGATGATAATTATTTGTCGACGCGAAACAGCATAACGTAAGTCTTAACACATCCGCTGTAAAATGCCATGCCGATGACGCTCAAGGGCAGCGTTCTAGGGGCGGACGCAACCTATAATAAAACTCGACGTTTACGCATTCGAAAGACACACATACTTTCTTCGAATATTTTAAAGAGCTCGAGGTAAAACGCATGACCGACAAAAATTATCATCATCATAAGCGGGTATCTGCCACAGAAATTGGGTAAATCCCACTACCCACCACTGGTCCACTAAAAATTTCACAATCTCCCACTAAAGGGAACCATGTGGGGATGCGAAGGAGCGCATGGGTCGACTTAAAGTTCCGTTCATCACGGGCACTTTGCCCGATGTTAACGCGTCCTTGCATGTGGAACACATCGTGAATTCACTGTAGTTGCCGTTACTCGTCCCGAACTCTTGTTGGAGCACGCCACGCGGGTTTATCGCGGGTGTGCAGAATCTCGTTCCCCGACGCCATCACGTGATTGCTGAGAGAGTGTAAGGGGAAGAGGCCACAGCGTCATACCCAGGCCCGAACGCGCTAGCGCGTGCCAGCACACGTTGTTTTGTCTGCGTTACGCCAAGCTAGGACAGCATACGGCAGCCCGGGCCCTTAAAGTGCTCTGCACGTATCATCATCAAGGCGGTCGAAGAACAAGACGAAGAAGACTTCTCCTTGGCGCGAGCGCGCGCTCAATATGTTACAGATGGCTATGGTAGGTCTTAGAAAGCGGACGGTCGTCAATAGAACTACGGACAAAGGCCAGCGCAAAAGCTGCTTCGCATCAAAAAAGACGAAGACAACAGTTAGCCCAAAAAATGGCTGCGAAGCGACGGCGGCGATCCGAAAACGACAGAATACTCGGGAACGGGAAAGGCAAATGCGGCTGCGAGAAGAACCTGAAGCGATGCAAGGCCTACACCAACGACGACGTGCCCGTAGAGCTATGAGAGGTGCGAACACTCTGTTTTAGCGCGACTTTCTGTCTCTGGAGTATGGACATCCGTGTCGTGTCTGCGACTGTGTGTGCTTTAACTCGAACCTCTCGGCGCTGAGAATCAACCTAGCAACAACCTAGCATCACCTAGCTAAAGCCTAGAAACAACCGAAAAGCAACAAGATTAGACTTCAGAATCGTCCAGTTTCGCTGTTCAGGTCTTCCACGACTTCGTGCAAGCCTCGCCATTTTTTAGGGGCGAAGCAGCTTAGGGTCTCGGCTTGTCGGCGGTGCATCGTCGTCTGCTGTCCCCGCATGCGTCGTCGTGACCCATTTGCTTGCTTGCATCGTCGTGTCATGTCCATTTGCTTGAGCGTAAGAAAGGGCGCCACCGCCTCAGCGCTCGCCGTGAGGCGAGAGAGAGCGAATGGCACGCGTTGCCTATGGAAACGCTGTTCCTGCGATGAACGCTGAACTACCAGCTCGCGAGGAATGAGAACGCCCCCTCGCCCGTGAAAGACAACGCCGACACAGGCAGCGTCTGCTAGCAAGTTTTTTTAAAAAAAACCAACTGTTCGCGCTTCACAACCGTTCACCGGCCACCCGCATATACAGGCACTGGATCTTGACCTGCAATGTAGTGCCGGTGAGAGATTTCTCGTGCGTCATTGAACAATAAAGATTCGCAGCGTGCACGTTAATTAAAAGCGGCCTGCGGGTCACTGTGTCTAATCTTCTGTTTCTCATTGCCCATTAGCAGTGATTTTGCTGTGGGAAACACCGCCGCACACTGCATGCTTCGCCCCTCAACAGGTTTCACGTTAATGGAGCTGAAACACCCTTCCCTACAATCTTCGTCCCTTCCCAAAGTTTTCTTTTTCAGAAGAACAGCTGCATACATTTATTCCATAGTGGTACGCACTAAATTGTTCACATTTGTTCTAAACACACACTTCTGCACTGCTGTCGTTTTCGCTGTTACAAACGTCGTGAAATAATAAAGACAGCTGCGTAAATCTGTCCCATTGTAGGCTACACAGTGCCTTAAATTGTTCAAACTTTATTCTGAGGCAGCAAGGCAGTTGCACAAAAGGTCACACGATCCCAAATCGAATCAAATGAAACCACACTTTACTTCAACGTTCGTACAAGCGATGTTGAGGACCATGAACTAAAATCCAGCAAGGCTTGACGTGGTCCGTGGCCCCATTTGTGAGGCAGCAACAAACAAGAAATGAGGAAAACAGTTTAACGCTATAAAATAGAAATACTGGGACGTTCATAATCAGAACTGTGAAAGTACATGATTATACAAACTTATAAATACAACTGGCCGTTGATACACTAGGAAAAGCTCGAAAGCAAGCAGAAAAAAAAAGCTGAAAAGAAAAAAGAATATTGCACTACACACACAAGTTTTGTGAAAGGTAATACATGAAGCATTTAATTTTACAGCGTATACAAAACTCGATAAGCAAGTACAAAGAGAAAAAGAAAACAATTTTTATACAAGAAATACACCCCATTATAAGCCCTAGCACATAAGCACTTGCAGCTGTGCATTTGCCTAAAAAATCACAGCATATCCACGGAGTGAATGATTATGAGTGGGCGAAGCTGCGGAGGTTCATCGGTAAACCGTGAATCTTCCGTGAATTCTGCCCAGTACATCACCACCGACGTGAGATCGGGCGCGTTTATACTAAAGGTTCGATGAGTTATGACGACTTGCAGCTCACTTTAATTTTACATGTACGTTGTGAATTTTCATTGTTTAGAAAACCATTGCTTTAGAAAACATCTGGCGTCTTTCGTTAAGCAGCTGGCGTCTTTTCGTTTTGCTTTAGAAACATCTGGCGTTCTTTCGTTTTGCTTTTACAAAACATCTGGCGTCTTTCGTTGGTTTATTTCATCAATCAACGGCGTTTTGAACAAAATTTTTATTGTTTAATCACGCACAGGAGAAATCTCACCAGGCACTACCTTGGAGGTAAACAATGGCTGCTAATGGGAATGAGAGACAGAAGAAGTCGGCTTTTAGCTAACACTTACACTTCTACTTCTACTAACGTTTCCTACCGGAACATGCCAATGGCTGCTAATGGGGAATGAGAGACAGAAGAATTCGGCTTTTAGTTAACGCGCACGCTGCGAATTTTTGATTGTTCAACAACGCACAGGAAAAATCTCCCACTGGGCACCACCTCGGAGGTCAAGATCTGGTACTAGCGTTACGACTGGTTACGCACTACGACTACAACTACGAGGGACGAACGGGTGCCGCCTTAAGGAGCTTCGCCCCTAAAAGGCAGGAAGACTAAAGCCATCCTCTTTTTTTTCTCAGTCGGTCGTATTTATCCCGCCTGAAAGCGTTCCGCACCCAACGTGCTTTTGCACTGCCTCCGGGATCGGAGTAATTGGAAGCTTTCTGCAACCCACGTGGATTTGCAGTGCATACGTGATCGGCCGACCATTCACCAAGCGACGATATCATGGTGTCGTCACAAGCTTTGGCGACCTGTGACATCATGACATTATAGCGTCACGTCACGACATGCTAATGATCCTTTGCGTCACTCGTGTTGACGTCACTCGTGTTGAGGCATCGAAGGCTTTCGCCTTAATAAAACTTCTTATGCTTAGCAGTGTTTTAGCTCAGTCGTGAAGCCAGCTGCGACCAGCTCTTCTTTAATACAGTGACACGGCTGTGACGCCATATTAGCGTGACAAGGACGCCGAAAAGCATTAAAATAAACACGTCATTGTGACAAATTTTGCAACAAGATATTTGTAGTTATTGTTCAGTAAACCTAGCTATCACGACTCACGAGCGATAAGTACGTTTGGCTTGGTTTTGCAAAGACTGTTCAACACAGTGGGGATCTTCGATTTTCGGACTTCTGGCAGTTCGCTGGCAGCCAGAGCTAACCAGAGTGTCAGCTAGCTAGTTCCGTTCGGGACAGGAAACAGCGTCTTGGTCACGCGTGTGGGAAGCCCGAGACAACCCGAAGCTGCCCGAAGATTGCAAAATCGAACGCTGGGACAGCCAGCGTAAACGTAAACAAACGCTACCGCCGTCGCAGCAAACGAAACTTTGCGCCGCGTGCGCGTTGGTTTTCCCTGCATTGCCCGCTTGAAAATATGTGGCTAGGTTTGCTGAAGAGCTGAAGTGATATTCTCGAGCATACGCATTTGGGATACGATCACGTACGTTCGCAAGATCATGCGCAACTCGCCCTGTCCGCGAACAAGACAGCCAGCTGGCGCACGGCGCCACCAAAGCGATGCAAGGTGAGCTGCCGCGCCGCTAACGTCTTAACCAGCTCACGTCTGCTTAGTACATGTAACAGTCGCTGCACAACACGACGCGAAAATCTCGCGAAAGCGATCGTGTCCCCAAAAGAGCTCGAGGAGCTATTGCGTACTACGTCGTACCAGTAGCGCACCCAGGAATTCTCTCAGGGGGGGGTTGAAATTCTGAGAAGCCTACAGGAGTGTGGGATGGGGGGGGGGGGGGGGTTGCGGGCACATTGCATAATACGCCATTTCGTTGCTTAGGCTGGAGGATTGCAACGACAAAGAAAATATGAGATACCAAATAGTAATAACAATACTACTACTACTGCTAATAATAATAATAATAATAATAATAATAATAATAATAATATCAAATGTGATGATGATGATGATCTTTCAGCATTTTACAGCAAGATCTTGAAAAACTTGAGAGGGCCAAGAAACTGTTCAGTGAAGCAGCGCACGGAGAAAATAAATGGCAAATTGAATAAACCAACGCGTAATATAGTTCCAACAAAGATGCCTGGCAAATACTTATTTTTGCTAGTTCTTCAGCTCCAGGTAGTGATAAGGGTGCTGACGTGCCGGCCTGCTGGCGGTCGCGCATTGCTGTTAAAAAAATTATTACTATGTTAGCGCAAACAAATGGGACGCAAGAAAGGCACACGAGGACACCCAGCGCCGTGTGCCTTTCTTGTGTCCCATTTATTGTGTCTTGTGCCTGATTACCACAGTAATCAGGAAATGTCATACAAACAAGCCCCATTGGCAACTTTAGCAGTTAAAGAACTCTGCAACTGAGAATTTTGTGCACAATGTGAGCAGAACATCCTATATTATACTTCCTTCAGGCTTCGCCAAACTACAAATCTGGAAGTACATCGTAAATATTTGCTATAAGCTTTGTGACATTGATTATAAACATTATATACGTACAGCTCAATGCAGCACACGTACAGTACAATTCTCAGCTCACGGATAAACTGCACTGTAGCCACGCTTACCGATTTGCCATGTCATTCGGGTGCACAGGTTCGGCGACTGAAGTATCCTCGGTGATAAGTGACTGATCGATTGACGCATCTGAAGGTGATAAGTGCTGAGTCATCGCTTCCTTTTTGGCCGCAATCGGGCATTCCGGTGCTGTCGCTGCATCTCTTGAATCTGAACACGGAATCTTTTTCGGGAAGTAGTTGAGGATCGTGTTCGACTGGCGCTTCAGCGAAATCCCTGTGATGTGGTAGCTCATTCGACGCAGATTCGCGCAGCAGACACAGAAGCAAGTACTAGCGAGCGAACTGAACGTGTGCATGGGGGCACATCAAACTTCGTAGCTTCCGTCCGATGTAGAACATACAAAAAAGAAGTGGTGAAAAGAGAGAGAGCGAGAGTTGTCTGAAAAAAAGAGAAAGAAAACGTGGCACCCCAATATAACTCTCGCACTTTCCAAAGCCCTTTTTTCTTGTCACGCGTCCTTGAAAACAATTACTCATTCTGCCCCGTCGTCTTACTCCTCCCATCTTCGCAACGTATGGATTTTCGCATAGCATTCGTGCTTGCTTGGTGTCCCTGCGTGCGCGCGGTACTGCGGCATGGCTGTCGACGCACACACTAGTTGCGCCAAGGCTTGCTCATAAATGCAGGAACCACAGTGTATGTGCTTAAACGAATATCGCCATGTGCTCGAGCTGTACGGCCTCCCGGGTTTGCTGTCGCTTTGACGAACGAGCCGCGTACGAGGTCGCCTTTCTTCTCGCCGCTCCAATACAGCTCGTCCGTCCTCTGTCAACAAAGTTAAAAAAAAAAGTGCGCGGCCACCCCGCTGGCGACACCATTTGCCTGTAGAAAACGCAAGCCCCGAAAAAAACAAAAAACACTCTTTTCGAAGCGCCGCCGACGCCCTCTTATCTTTGGAACTTTGAGTGAACATTTTTCCCTACTTTTCGGAATACATACGGTTCCTTCTTGAGCGGTCGAGGGAGGGATGAACAGGGCTTCTTTTCTTGTTTGGTGGGTATGAAAGGGTGAGGCAGGCGGCGGCAGTGCTCTTCGGTCGAAGAACAGAGGAGGGCGAGGGATTGACCGGTGGGAATGAGTTGAAGAGTAAAAAGTGGTGGGGAGCACCTTTGCCGTGTGGATGTGTCGAGGTGCACTGTTAGATGACAGACAGGGAAAGGGGGATACTTGGAGTGCCGGACTGTGAGGCTGTACGCGTACATCTTTTTTTCCTTTTCTTTTTCTTGCGCTTTGCTCGGGGAAAAGCGAAGTCCTGCCAGCATTCATTTCCGGTAATTGGCTTCAGCTGCGATGGATTGGGGACGTCTTTTCCGTCTCTCTCAGTTCCGCTGATGCAGCTCGCGTCGCAGCCAGTACAATCAGTTTTGTTGAAGATGGCTTGGGTACGCTCTTCCGGTGGCCGGTTTTTGGGAGAAGGCATAGAACGCGCTATTGTGTTCGTAATGCTGCAAACATTTTCACGAACCGCCGGTCCCCATCGTCGGCTATGGGCCACGCGCTCGGAGGAGTGGGGTGTCAACAAGACCGTTTTTTTTCCTTCTTTTTTCGGCAGCCTAGTACGCCGGCGGCTTTTCGAACATGTGGTTTCGCTTTGAAGTCGCGCGCGCCACCGTTAGCGGTTTCGAACTGGCTTCGGTCAGGTCTTTATCCCTCCCATTTCGGACTGCACGTGTGTATGGCACAAAGGCGGCAAAGCGCAAGAGCCGACGGGCCATTCGCGTTCTTACTGTCACGTTACTCAGCCGGCCGCGGAAACGGGCGATGGTTTTGCTGGCGCCACGGATAGCGGAGATATGTATTTCTGTCGTGATGTTGATTGGGGGACACCTGTTACTGGATTTCTCAGCTTGCGTCGTTGTGTTTTGGAAGCGAAATGCTTCCTGAATAAAAGATTTTGGGTAGCCGTTCCTGGCGCGTTTCCTGAATATATCGCGTTTTTCTTGTTTTTTTTTTTCTAAAGTTGTGTGCTGCAGTGCGTTCCGGCTCTTCTTTACTACTGATGTATTGCGGATTTTTGTGGGGTTCTAAAGTGAACTGAAAATATCGACTTGTGTAGGTGTGTTTGCACAGTTTCATTTGCAAGTTACAAGGGCATCTAAAAACGACAGGGAGTCTTCTGTTTCAAGGGTGAACTGAATACTCGTTGGATAAATTTAGATGAGAGAATAATTGTGACTTATGACCTCTTGACACTCGAATGACAGTCGTTGAGACGTATCTGTGAAAGATTTTTGACTGCGGCTGCAATGAATTAAGAGCTTGTTCCTCGATGTGTTTCATTGTTATATTTGCTATGGCGACAGACATGGGCACAGGGTTCCAAATAGTGAAACGTTTATGAGAAAGTTTGCATATTTAGCAAAATTAATGCATTGTGATAAGGCAGAAAAAGAAGATTCGCACCATATGTCTCTGGAAGGGCCCAAGTGCTTCAAATGCTTTTCTCCTTTTTTTTTCGTTTTGGAGGATCGATAGTTACCTTGGTTCGGTCCTGCCAATTAGAATTACGTTAGAGCTCGTCTGCACGTAAAAAGTGGCGCTAATTGGTAACACCGTGAATATAAAGGGCATTTTAGCGGTGACACGTGGCTATATACTTTAGAGCTTGCCGTTGAATGAGTGCCTTCATTTTCATTTTGTGTTTTGTCACGGCCGCTAGATGAAAAAGCTTCATCCAGAGGGCGTGGTTTTGTAGAGCCCATCTATATGATGAAAAAAGAATGTTTGTCGGGAAGGAGAGCGTACATTATTGACTATTTAAAGGAAAACAAAGGTGCTCCGTGACGGACACAATTCGTGTTCACTATAATATCAAGCATTTAAGAAAAAGTAACGAGAATGCCACCGGCATCGCAACAGGAAATGTTCATCACGCTTAAGCGAGTTTCGTTTCCATAGCGAGTAAGGCATTGAATGTACATGAAAGCGCTTGTTATTTCTATAAAATGAGTTTTATGACGTAGAATTTGAAAGAAGTTGCACATTCAAGACAAAACCAGCATATATTCATTGCGCAATTTCGTCGTCGCGCCATTAGTGCCAATAAATCAAGCCATGTGACACCGACAATTTAATGGTATTTAGGCACTTGATATCTTAATCTCTAATTACATTAGAAGCGTCCCAGTGAACCAGGTATAATTTGCATGTGCGCAGGTAAGTGCATTAGATTTGCCCGTGTGAACCGGATAATAACGTTACAAACGGTAAACAACACTGCGAACTCTTGTTCTGGACAAACATGTATGTAGCACTGCGTACACAGCTGTATGAGCTGCTATACGTAATATTTTTCATGTCATATGCACTCTACACCGACGTCTGTGGTCAAGTCACGCGGCGCATTGTCATTGTACACAGCCCCTTTTAGACTTCCCCCGAGAATCAAACAAATAAAAAAAAACAATAGCTTGTTTTGAAGATTCCGAAATATCTCCTTGCTCTATTGCAATAATCAGAGGGAGCAAGAAAAGAAGAGGGGTCAAACTGACGACCCGTGAAAGCATCTTTTCTTTCGTCCAAAGCCGCTTCACTGGAAGTGAACGCAGAGCCACAGAGCACGCGGTTTGCGCTCTTTCAGTTTAGGAGTAGATGGGTGAATACCACGTATTTCTGGAGTAAATGAGAGAAAATCGACCTCAGACCACCTCTTGAATTGAAATAACAACGTCTGAAAGGCCCGTGAACATGTACGCTGGATTCTCGGCGACAATGACCGTGAAGCAGTTACGGGGGGGGGGGGGTCAGGTCGGCCTCAGGGGGGGGTTACAACCCCCAAACCCCCCCCCCCCCCCGTCGGTGCGCCACTGCGTCGTACACGCGCGTTGACCAGCTTGTGTTTTGTCAAAACTTCAGACATGCGGCGGTATGGGTACCACGAGTGCGCGTTATATCTAAAATAAACTTCTGTTTGACGCGCCTTCGACTCGTTTTGGCAGATGTTGCTTGAGTCTCTTTTCCAGTCCTAAGTGGCACTCCAAAAATCTCATGTAGTTCAGCTGTTATTTGAGCTACTAGGTGATAACCGCGTACATACTGCATGGCATTATTACTAAGAGGCGGAAAAAGACAAAGCCGACGATGAAATAAGCAACACAAGGATGTATACATTTTTGAATTCGTCTCCGTTTTTTCACATCCAACGAGCATCGCACAAAAAACAATGTCGCGATCGCTTTTAGTCAGTCAGTGCATTTTACAAACATCGAAGACCTAGTTGAATTAGTTAAGTTCTGACGGGGTTCACGCGCGCAAACATACCACGGAGCGAAATAGCTAGTTCGATCACAATCGTCTTCGCTAAGTGCACAGAAAGCACACACGACACCACAATCGAATACTACAACGAAAAAATAAACTCAAAAGGGGTCTCCATGCGTGCGTACGAACGTGTACATAACTTTTGGGACATGTGCACGACGCAGTTAGAACGCGACAGTTCACCGCGTTGTTCACGGAAGGAAACTTCACGGGACACATAAGAAAAGCAATAAACATTAGCTCCAAATGCTCGCCGCCACTCGTAATCGCGCAATCTCGCACGGCGGAACGGCGCCGAGCGTGAGGACAAGCGAAGGTGTAGTCCCCAAGCGCCCGCATTGCAATCCGTCGAGTCCTCACAAAGATGGCGGCGAGCGCGTATCGTCTCTTTTCGGCGTCTGCTAGCCCGAAACCTTCCAGAGAGCTCCCACGACTAAATTGTCCTGGAAGCTTCTGGCGACCCTCGGGCTCCCCGCGGGTCGCCAGAACCGTCCAACCCGAGAAAAACGAACGCCAACCGGAAGTTCGCCGCGGGGAGGACGGAGCAACCCGAGAAAAACGAGCGCGCTCTGGCTGGCTCTGGCAGCCCGCGGGTAGCCAGAAGTGGAAAATCGAAGAGCCCCAGTGTTTCATTAAAGCTGGCCATTATTGCAAATGCCAATGTTCGTGTTTCTTTTTGTGTTTCTTGAATGCTGACGAAGACGGTCTTATGGTCCGTGAAGTACTTAGGAATGGTAGTGACTTTGGCTTCCCTATAATGTGCTAATCTGACCTTCCTTTACTCCCGTGTTCCAGCAGGCAACTTTGCCTTTGCTAGAGATTTCGCCGACTGGCGTCTAGTTATATCTACTGGATGATTTATTTCAGCTTGTCGCTTGCGCTGAAGCGCACGCACAGGCGGTCCAGCCGGCACGCCATCACTGGCGATTTTCAGGGACTTTACTCTCCGCAGCAGATCACGTGGCGTGACGTCATTTGCACTCCGCGGCGATTGTGAGACATGGCTTAGTAGAGGTTTCGCTCTAAAAACTCCGTATGTTTAGAAAAAATTCAACCATCTCCCGCTAAAGGGGTCCATGAGGCGATGCGAAGCCGGAGCACTTGCACGATCGCGTTTCATCGACGTTCGTTGGGCATGCTACCGACCACGCGTCGTGGAACACGAAGAGGAACGCTACGCGCGTCGTGTCTTCCCTCTAGCCTGGCCGTTAATTCTCACAGGGCAAGCGGGGAACGCGTTCGACAGGCACGCGAGAGGGGGGAGCGTAGGAGAGCAGAGAGAGGGGGAGGGGACGCGCATGCGCTGGCGCTCATCCCGGCGTTGCGCAGGAGAGAATGAGGCGCGCGAAAGGGGGGGTGGAGAGGGGGAGTAGGAGTGGAGGAGAAGGGGAGGGGGAGTAGAGAGGAGGTGTGTGGAGAGGGTGTGCGCATGTGCAGTAAGGGTGGTCACGCCGCACACCACCACCACCGGAGTGAACTCCGCCATAAGATGGCATCTAAAAAAACGCGGACGATTCAGAGTGCTGAGTACTCTACAATGAGAAAGCGCTACTCTGTTGCATTTATAAAAAGTTTATTTCATCACAGGACGCTACTAACAGTTGGGTACAGTGTCGTAATCAAAGACAGTAACATATACAAATGTCTAAGCACTATATACATAAAACATTTTTACACAGAAATACAAGTCCACAGGACGTCTTCAACACATGCTACTGTGGGCTAACATACACTTACAACAATCTTATTTTCACATAATATACATGACTTCGTGAACATACAAGCACATATGTACTATCGCGCTCAGTATGAGCTACATCACGCGAGCGCGTGGCCGAGCACTCTGCAAGGTTGTACAGTGGCGCCGATCTTGACATATTTTCGAGTTATCGGGGGAGAATGTGGCTGCTCGTGCGAGCGCGTATCACCCCCACTTGCTTGCTTGCGCCCGCGAAGTTATCATTTTCTAAGCTGATATCACCGCAGGTAAAAACGAGGGCGAGGGATAACGCAAGTGGGGGCGATGCGCGCTTGCAGGAACAGCCAAACTCTCTCCCAATAACTCGAAAATATGCCAAGATCGGCGTCACTGTACAAGCTTGCAGAGCGCTCGGCCACGCGCTCGCGGGATGTAGCTCATACTGAGCGCGATAGTACAACAGATGTTATGGCGCAGGCAATGTACAGAATTGAATAATGTTAGCATGAAATGTATATATACAAGAACCCACGCGGATACGGGAACATGCACACACAGAAATAATAAATACATACATATTATATACATTCATCAAGCTCTGTCTGATGACCTGGCTACAAGAACCAGGCTAGATGGAAAACCAGCCGCACACGCTCATCAACCACCGACAGGAAACGGCATGACTACTGCTGTAGGAATTCCTCTTCCCCAATGAAGAACAATTCATCCGACAAAAAAGGACATAAGTTCGGAGTACAACCGTTCCAGAATATGAAACAGAGTTCGGCGATGGTGACCAGCTGCAACAGCCTCACACCTGCTACGCCACAAACAAAAAAGCCCCCGCAGCAATTAGAAGGCGTGCAAAGCGACTACGCGAGCAGCGGCCAGATGTGACGAAACGATTATCTCCTAGGCCACGGAAACCACTGTTAACGGCTCGCCAAAATACCCTTGAAATTACACACTGCTGCACCACATGCTGGTTGGACTCTTGTAGCGGACCGTTAGGACAAGCGGAAGATGGGACCATGCCCCACCTCTCCAGCCTGTCTCGTGTTGGGAGTACTCTCCATCCCAGACTCCACATGAAGTCACGGAGATGATTAGGTAGAAAGGATGCCGTTATCGCGCTCCACGAGGCACGACTCGAACGTGCTAGACGGGCTGGAGGAACCAGAGGGAGCAGCAGGGCTGCCGTTGTATCTACAACCCGGTTTTCTGGAATGTCCACATCAGGGCAAACCTGCTGTGCATGCCGATAAAATGCTACTGCCGTGGAGTAAAATGCAGGCACGTTAAGTACTTGCGGTGCGGAGTTAAGCCGTGCTTCCGGTAACAAATAGCGTAACTTTGTGCCTAAGAAATAGCAGGCAAGATCACGCGCTGGACAATGGTCACCGTTTAGCAAGCGAAGCAAAAATCGCAGAGCAAGCAGCCGGCAGCGAACAGACACAGATGGGAACGCGAATCCGCCTCTGTTGCGTGGTTGCCCAAGCGCAGCGCGGCAATCCAGGTGAGTTCCACCTGACCAGAAAGACGAGCCAGGAAGGGATTGCAACGACCTAGTTATTGGCAAGGGGGGCTGCACAACATGAGAAACGTACCATGCACGGCCGCAAAATACTGTCTGTGCTAAGTACCGTCTTTCCAATAGCGGTAAATCGTACTGTTGCGCTTCGCGGACGCGTCGTTTTACATCTTCGAGTACTGAAACCCACACGGAGGATGATATGCCGTAGTAGGTATAATCAATTCCAGAATACGTAGACAGCCGCTTTTTTGAAGGCGGAAGAAGGGACATAGGCAGATGTCTGGGGAACCAATGAACAAATATCGACACAATAGCTGCAACAATATGTAAATACGGGGAGTCGAAAGCTGTGACGTAATTACCTGTACGCCTTCCCATTGAAACGGCATGGAGGGGCCAGTTTTCCGCAGAAAAGGTCATAAATTTATTTTACTTGTCAGTGCAGTAAAACGGTTGAAACCAGCAAGATAAATAGAATAGTGGAATATGCACCAATTTCTTATCCTATGTATTTATAAAAACAACTTGAAGATCACGGCATGACTATACGAATGATATCTACGAGCTCTAACATATTTTAAACAGTCAGTAAATCCCGTAAATGGATTAGTAGTAACTTCACAACGCCTCATCGATGTCGCCTCTATTGTAGCCGTTTAAAACGGTTATGGCAAAAATATTGCGGGGGATGTGAAGAATGTGAAGGCAAGAGCCTAGTGAAGAATGTGAAGAATGTGAAGAATGTGAAGAATGTGAAGAATGTGAAGAATGTGAAGGCAAGAGCCTAGTTGGACCTTCTGTTGGTCATGTGGAATGCACAAGACATTAACATCGAGAGAACATAAACAACGACAAAGCGTGGGGACAGACAGCCTCCTCCTGGTCAATTTTTCGCGCTGCTAATGGGCATGGAGTACCAACACTCCCAAACCGTCACGTTATTCAGTTACGTAAGGGACGAAGCTCTGAGCCCACGCACGCGACAACGTATACAATGCGCGCGACCACCTGCAAGCGACGTGCAGCGGTTTCCAGAGCGTTCTACAGGCACCGCCGTTGACACTTATCACCCCAGCGCCTCCGTTACCATTTCCATAAATGCCTTCCCGCGCAGCCGCTGACATAGTCCTCCTCGGCTTCAGCCCTACCCTTGCCTTCTAAGCTCCAATGCGCTGTCATTGCCCTTTCCCTCAACTCTCCAACTGCACTCCAGCGCTCTTTCTGAGAACGCGCGCTCCGTTCTTCCGTGCCTCACAACAAGACCTTAATTAAAACCAGCATTCAACGAAGCCAAGGAAAGTAAAGGTTTTTTTTGTTGTTAGACAGAACCTAATGAAATGAACAGACAATGGAGCCAAGGAAGGTGTAGGGGGTGTTACTTGTATCTTTCAACAGAAGTATAATAATTATTACATAAATGGAAAGGAATTCGTTCTTCATTCACTTTAATTCCTTTCTATTATGTGCATGGCGCACACTGTGCATGATGCGCGTCAAGCAGCGTTTGAAGTTAGAGGACATCATCTCGGACACGTCGCTAGAGCAGGTATGCACGGATCAGGTCCTCACTATGGCGTCTCTCGTATTCACATAGTTGTTGTGGCCGGTAAATCATCGGAATCTCCTACAGCTTTCATCAAACCAAGAAGATTTTTTTAACTTCCTTGCATCAAACCAAGGACTTCCTTGCATCAAACGAACGGCGCCGCCATATTGCACTTGCAGGCAGTAACCTTCTAAACAACGAACACTTCCTTTCTCTGTATGCATGCACGTAATCACGTGTGCGGTGTCTTCGAAATCATGCTTCAGTAACGTAGGATAAAAGATCAGCACGTTCCGTACAATGATATTCTTGAACGTGGTATCACCCATTTTGGTCCTCTGGGGAAAGGAAATTGTTTGAGGCTCTTACAGCGGAAAATTGGCCCCTCCATACCCTTGGACTACTATGGCATTGAAGCAATAATGCCACACAATCTGTCCCTAGTGGTCGTGTATTGTTCGGCGTCGCTATTGGTTCGTTTTCGAACTCTTTGGTACCGTAACAGCGTACTGCTTTCCCACAGTAGAGTACCAATGATACTCTAAACCGTTCAACCTTTGTTCTAAATGCATGCTGACAAAAGGACACATGTAGCTGTAGCACTCAGCACAGTACATCGTTCCCACTTCATATGAGCAAGCATTCCCATGCCTACTCAACGAAAAAGAAGCTTTCAGTTAAGCAAGATGATCATTACTACAAAGAAATGAAATCAATTAAAACAAAATTAATTTCCTCGGCGGGCTCTCGGACCACGTAGACCCAGCGCCATGGTCCGGAGACGACTGTCTTAACCACAATGCTACACACGGCCGCATGAAGGATGTTAGCACATCTGAACATACGAACGCGTTGTACCCGCAGTGCAATACAAATGTGTAAAGTTATCTCCAGAACAAGATGTAACGGACTGTGCGCATAAACAAAATTTAGACTTCGCGAAAATTTAATGTCATACTCGCGTCTCGGTGGTCGCGGGATGCGCCTTCTAACGGCGGTCGTTCCAGAACGCTGATAGACGCTGGAAAGATGACGAAAGACGCCATGCTTATGCCGCTCAAGGGCAGCGTTCTAGGGACGGCCGCAACCTATACTAAAGCTCTACGCTTACGCATTCCAAAGACACGCATACTTTCTTCGAATAATTCTTGACAGGGACAGCTGCATACAATTATCCCGCAGTGGTGTACTCATTCGTTTACATTTGTTCTAAACACACGCTACTGCACCACTGTCGCTTTCGCTGTTACCAACCTCGTGATATATTAGGGACTACTGCTTACAGCTCGCCCATAGTAGAGTGCAAAATGCCCTAAATTGTTCAGCGTTTCTTCTTAGAAGGCAACAGGCTCTTGCTCAATGAAAACGTCTCCGTATCGTTAGCACTTTTTTTCGCTAACGGGACACGGAAGCCGTAATGCGTTAAAATAATACGTCATATGCGATAAATTCGCATAGGGTTTAGTTGAGTTGGATAAACTTTATTTGTCCAGCGGTTATTGTTGCTGGTGCCAGGGGCTGGGCTTTCGGGTTTCCAACGCTCGAGGAACACCTTCCGAAGTCCTCGGCGGTGGCCCTGGCAGGCTGGATGGCCCACTCCTGGTCTTCAGAGGCCTCGCTGAGGAGGAAGGCTTGCCATCGCTCAGAGACGCGCCCTGCTTCAGAGGGCCCTACTGTTGTCTTTCTCTTTCCTTTTGGTGTTTCTTCGAACTCCCATAGCACATGGGCCATATCGGCCCCTTCGTGTTCGCACAACGGGCAGTCAGGCGATGGGTGCAGCGCGGACTACAGGCGGCGCAGGCAGTATGGGTTGGTGAAAGTGTCCGTCTGTAGCCGCCTCGGACAGACCACCTGGGACCTGCTAAGCCACACGCGGGGATGTGGATATTTCTTGCGATTCTTCCTGTAGTGCCCATGCACCTGTCGGTACATTCGTAATTGGCGTTGAGAAAACCTAGTCATCACCACTCACTAGCGAAAAGTACGCTTGGCTAGGATTTGCAAAGAGTATGCACACGGTGTTTAATTAAAGCTCAACTTTAATGCAAATGCAGTGTTCGAGTTTCTATTTGTGTTTCTTGAATGCTGACGAAGACGGTCTTATGGTCCGTGGGGTACTTAGCAATGATGGCGACTTAGACTGTCTGAAGCGCACTCACAGACGGCCCAGTCGGCGCACCATCCATGGCGACACTGAGCGACCAAGCACCGGCGAAGCAGCCTTCGCTTAGTCACGTGGTACCGCATCGGTGAGGATCCGAAAGAGAGCAGCTGCAACGCCTCTCCGCAGCGGATCACGTGGCCTGACGTCACTTGCGCTCTCGAGGCTCCAGGTCATTGCGAGGCGACGAATGATTGCGAGACATGGCGGAGCAGAGGTTTCGCTCAAAATACACCATCATGTGCTCAGAAAAAACGGGGCCGAGACAATGCGGGAGCGCTCAGCCGTTCAGGTTTTCTTGGAAAGTGTTTAGAACAAATGCTGGACGATTTACACTACGATAGGAGGACTCCTAGGGGAGAGCGTTAAGCTGCCCCGATGGTAGCCACCATACCGATGGGTTGTGTTTAGAAAAAATTATTGCATCACAGACGGTTAACAACAATAACAATTTAACATGACGTTTTCTTGCTAGAAATACGTTCACGAGAAGGACAAAACATAATTCGGTAACATGCACATAAATAAGCACATGAAGTGACGCGGAGGTAACAAGTACAATTGATGTTTAGCACATTTACACACACATACAAATAATGTCACAAAAAAGCTAGGTACATATATGCACATTACATGGTAAAACAGAAAGCACAAATAAAACGTCAATATGTACATCTTGCATATTTACATGCGCTTCTGCCGATACCAACCGAGACAACAGCTTACCAAAACCAGGCAGGCCGAAAAACAAGCTTCACGCGTCTGTCAGAGACCAACACAAAGGGGCAAGACCAGTGCCGAAGGAATTCCTCCTCACCGAGGAAGAAGAGCTCCTCCAACAGAACAGATAGAAGTTCCGAGTACAGTCGCTCCAGGATTGGGAAGGGAGCGCGACGGCGACGGCCTGCTGCAAGAGCCTCGCAGCGGTTGCGCCAAAGACAGAAAGCGCCGGCAACAATCAGAAGGCACGCGAAGCGACCTCGAGAACAACACCCAGAACAAACGACGCGGTTTACTCCGAGGCCGCGAAATCCGGCATGCACGGCCCTCCAGAAAATACGCGCAATGACACATTGCCTCAAAACATGCTCATTTGTTTCCTGAAGGGTGCAGTTCGGACATGCTGACTGTACCATTCTCCACCGCTCGAGGCGGTCGAGAGTGAGGAGCACACCCCATCCCAGACGCCACATGAAGTCCCGGAGGTGGCCAGGAAGAAAAGACGCCGTTAGCGCGCTCCAAGTCACACGACCAGAGCGTGTGCGGCGAACCGGAGGAACTAACGGGAGCAATAAAGCAGCTGTTGTGTTAACATTAGGATTATTCAGCACATCTTGTAAGAACTGCCAAACCGTGATGGAAATTCGTAGAGTCGAACGCTCTGACATTATTACCTGTATGCCTTCCCAGCGAAACGGCATGGAGATGCCAGTTTTCTCCAAAAAAAGCTTTAAATAATTTGTTTGTCAGTGGAGCAAAATGATTGACACGAGCGCGATTAATATTATTGCATAGAATGCGCAGATTTTTTTATCTTATTTGATTATAGCAACAAGTTCCCGATCACAGCATGACGACACATGCACATGCAATATCTATTCGCTCAAGCATATTTTACACTGATCACGCGGTGTAGTCACTTCACACTTAGGTGAGGACACTCGCGAGACGCGATTGACCAGATAAAGTAACAACGCCGAGAGCCCATAAGACTGCTGACGGCAGCGGATACCTATCGGCGGGATGATGCAACTTCAGCACAAGAACGCGTTCCCGTAGCAAATGGCGCGGGACATCTCAATTTCCTAGTCAGCGACCGTGGTTACGGCACGGCACAACTCAAGTTGGAGACGCATACCGCGTTTTTCAAGAGCGAAGAACGAGACATGTGGCGGACGCCGGCGTCACACGGGGAGATTTCGGCGCGAAATTTAAAACTGTAGCTTTCAACTTGATTTCTCCCTCTATTAAAAAACCTATGATGGCGATATTAGCGACATTATAGTTCTCAGAGCACAATTTATTGATCTAAACTGATTCACTGCTTCTCTTTAGTATCGCTTTAAGGTTTGAAAAACGTAGACCCCTCTTCCGCGAAGGTATGGCAGCGATGTCGTAAAATATGCAGTTCCAGTCCACAATTATATGAGGGAAAAAGGTCGAAAATGTGACTGCGCACTTCAGTACTTTGGTCTTTTGTGTATGGTCTTCATGCATGTTAAAGAAGCTTCGCTGGTCACAATTAACCCAGAGTCCCTCGCTATGGCACGTCTCGTATTCACATCGTGGTTCTGAACAGTAAATTCTCGATATTTAAGCTCCTCCAGCCAGGGGCGCAGCCAGACATTTTTTTCGGGGGGGGGGCACCTCTTTGATCTGAAGTGGGGGTCGGGCAGGCAGATGTGATCGAGCGTCATATTGAGCTATGTGTGCCATGGCAAAAAAAATTTCGGGGGGGCACGGGCCCGGTGTGCCCCCCCCCCCCCCCCCCCCCCTTGTCAAACACGCGGCCCGCGGTTTCCCACGTAATAAAGTTTTGCTACTTTAAGGAACTTAAATTGCTAGTTCATAATAAAGTTTATCCTCCTCCTTGCTAAATAGTATTCACATTATTTCCTCGCCCATTGCAATCAATAGCGCTTTCTTCGGGTAAGCTACAGAGACACGACTGATGTCAAGTACCTTTTTTTTTTTTTTTGTCGTTAGGCTCCCCATGCGGTCACTGTGAGTTGAAACATCATCGTGGAACGAAAACTCTATATTTGAGAATCGCCGTCCAGATTTATCGATATGTCTTTTTTTTCAAAGCAGGACATCAAATCCTCGTCGAAAATGACCCATATATGACATATGGAAAAGGCGTTCTTACAAATAGCAACGTTAGGTGGCACTTGGTATAATGTCTCTCCTACCCCCCCCCCCCCCCCCCGTCCGCTCCCACCACCTTCACTGTTCCGGCCCCCGCGGGTCTAATTTTCCTGACTGCGGCCCGCTAGCCGAGGTGAGCTTGAGACCCCGGTCCCAGAGCTTTCATCAAACGAACAGCGCCACGTGAGGCGCAACATACGTATGTGGACGCTACTTGTTTTTGCCAGTTCATTGGACCAGTGACCAAGAAAGAGCAAGATACGTTGTGCATAAGATGAATTTGCATTTTGCATGGCCAATATGTCTTGACTGAGCGTCAATTTGTTGCGTGCGACTGTAGCCAATCGCTCTGGCGAAGGCACTGCGATGGCCGAAGGGTCGTGCCGCGTTCCAGGATCAAAGGGGAAGTACTATTTTTCTTTGCATGAAATGCATACAATTAAAATGAATTTTCGCATGCAGCTTGAGATCAATTTTGTAATTTTTTGTAAATATGGAACACGACTTACTACAGTACAATTAAATATCTAATTACATATATCTTACGATCAATAATTGTAAAGCGCACAAAAACACATATCACTAAATTTCATTTCTTGGAATGTAATATAGAGCGTCACATAATTATTTTATGTTAATTCCACGCACTTGCAGACAGTGCATCATAATTCGCACCTCGCCAGCAGCCGCCATTTTGCACCTTCGAAAAAACGGGCGCTTCCTTTCTCTTTATGCATGCATATAATCACGTGTGCCGCGACTTCGAAGTCTTGCTTTTGTAAACTTGGATTAAACATCAGAAGGTTCTGCACGATGACATTCATAAACCTCGTGCACCCGTTTTGGTCCTTTGGGGCAAGGAATTTATTTTAGGCTTTTACAGCAGGAAACTGGCACCTTCATGCCGTTTCACTAAGATAGCAGGCAGGCATTGATGCTACCCAATCTGTCTCTAGCGGCTGAGCGCCGTTTTACAGTTCTGGTCATCGGCACGTTCATACATTTTATATATTGTGATAAGAGTGCGTATGCTAGTTCTTAGTAGCACACGAGGACACCCTACGGACTTCGACATTTCTGTTAAAACGTTTTATGTATATTGTGTTTCGTCATTTGTGTACGTTAATGTTCTTGTTGTACGGACACTGTTTCTAAGTGTTCGTAGCGTCCTCCGATGAAATGAACTTTTTAGGGGCGAAGCTCCTTAAGGCGGCACCCGTTCGTCCCTCGTAGTCGTCGTCGTAGTCCGTAACAAGTCTTCCGCTTTGACCTCCAAGGTGGTGCCGGTGGGAGATTTTTCCTGTGCGTTGTTGAACAATAAAAAATTCGCAGCGTGCGCGTTAACTAAAAGCCGAATTCTTCTGTCTCTCATTCCCCATTAGCAGCCATTGGCATGTTCCAGTAGGAAACGTTAGTAGAAGTAGAAGTGTAAGTGTTAGCTAAAAGCCGACTTCTTCTGTCTCTCATTCCCATTAGCAGGCATTGTTTACCTCCAAGGTAGTGCCTGGTGAGATTTCTCCTGTGCGTGATTAAACAATAAAAATTTTGTTCAAAACGCCGTTGATTGATGAAATAAACCAACGAAAGACGCCAGATGTTTTGTAAAAGCAGAACGAAAGAACGCCAGATGTTTCTAAAGCAAAACGAAAAGACGCCAGCTGCTTAACGAAAGACGCCAGATTTTTCTAAAGCAATGGTTTTCTAAACAATGAAAATCCACAGCGTACATGTAAAATTAAAGTGAGCTGCAAGTCGTCATAACTCATCGAACCTTTAGTATAAACGCGCCCGATCTCACGTCGGTGGTGATGTACTGGGCAGAATTCACGGAAGATTCACGGTTTACCGATGAACCTCCGCAGCTTCGCCCACTCATCATCATTCACTCCGTGGATATGCTGTGATTTTTCTAATCACGGTCCCCCGTATGCTTTATGTCCTTGTTTTCGATACGACTAACCGCTCTGACATAGTGGAGTACATATCGTGCTCTGTCTGAATCGTCAACCATTTTTCCAAACACACAATAAGTGTGTGCATGTAGTCCCTAGTAGCATGTGTTAGGGGCACCCTGCAGACTTGGACACTTCTGTAAAAATGTTTCATGCATATATACACTCCGTTTCATACATCAGGTGCAACGCTGCGGAAGTTATGCAAGAAGTTCGGCCAGCGAGATGTGTGGGTACGCGCGTCTCGCGCTTGGCTTTCGTCGTTGTGAACGCACGTGCGAGCCGAGCACTAGCCCGCGCGTGATGCGTAGCGACGGGCTGCAAGTGAAACAGCGGAAAAAGCAGAAATAAAGAGACGCCGAGCGATCCAACACAACTTACGGACAACCGTATAACGGGGCTTGTTTACAGATACTTTTAAGCTGAGTGTTTACGATGCGCTCCAGGCAGACCCGCGTATGCTAGCGATTAACACAAAGACGCGTATAAGGATCTGCAGTGCGCGTGACGCAATTTACACACAAACGCGTAGAAGCAACTATAGTGAGCATGCGCAGAACGATTGTGCGACCAGCGGAACGTAGAACGCATCTCTCGCTCCGCTTATGAAGTCAACTGAGCGGAGCGCAAAGGTGCGTCAATTTGGTTTGGCCGAGTTGTCTAAAGCGGCGCGCTCCGAATGTAGGCATCGCTGGGTCGAATCCCCGCGGCGCGCTTCGGAAATGTTCTTTCTTCTGATTTATTTTTATTTGTGGCTTTTATTTATACAGGGTGTTTCAAGAAATGTGTCCAACCTTCTAAAAACATCAGGAAAATGCGATATTTGGTTGCTGCCTTCAGAATTGGTTTTTCTGTAGTGGCAGGGATTTTAAGATGGTTAAAGAAATTATGTGGGACTGTAATTTAAAAAGTTAAATTAATTAACTTTTTAATTAGTGGAGTTAGGTGGTTGTGTCAAATGGGAGAATTGAAGTTATTCATGCCAGAAAGCCAACCCAACTTTTAGATTTCGAAAAAGTGGCATCTAGTAAAAATTACGAAGTAATGAAATTCAACCAAGTTCAATGGCGAAACCTAAGCAGAAACATGGAAGAACGCAACTGCCATATTCTTCTGAGACGTCCAAAATGAGTGAATGACTTATTCTGTAGCGCTAGGCATATTAAGATGGTTAGAGACATGACTTAAGACAGTAATTAAGAAAATTAAATTAATTACCTTTTTAATTAGTGGAGTTAGGTGACTGTGTCAAATTGGGGAATTGAAGTTCTTCGTGCTAGAAACCCATCCCAACATTGAGATTTCGAAAAAGCGGCCTCTAGTAATAATTACGAAGTAATGAAATTCAACCGAATTCGATGGCTTTCGCTGTTGAAAGCCGTTGCATTTCGTTGAATTTCATTACGCCACAAAAATTACTAGAGGACGCTTTTTCGAAATCTCAAAGCTCGGATGGGCTCCTCGCATGAAGAACTTCAATTCTCCTATTTGACACAATCACCTAACTCCACTAATTAAAAAGTTAATTAATGTAACTTTCTTAATTACTGTCCTAAATGATCTCCTTAACTACCTTAAGATTCCTGCCGCTAGAGAAAAAGCAATTCTGAAAGCCCCGAGCAAATATCGCATTTTCCTGATTTTTTAAGAAGGTTGGACACATTTCTTGAAACACCCTGTATATACATACATACACATATCCGGGACGCGACGGCAACAGCAAAAACCAGCCGAGAGTGTCCATATAATTGCTATCTAATAAAACTATCGAGAGATGCTTACAACTTTGTGTGAAGAATGCGAAAACGAAAGCCTAGGTGGACCTTCTGTTGGTCACGTTTCAGCCCGAAAACAGCGTTCCCGGGACGACCGCTGAACTGAACGCTTACGTTAGGAGAGCATAGGTCGACAAAAAAATTGGAACTCACTCAGACTCACTCAAGAAATACATTTTGCTCTGAGAGCTCACTCGGACTCCGACTCACTAAACTTTTTCTCAACCGGACTCACTAGGACTCAAACTCACCACAATTTTCCTAACCCGGACTCACTCTGACTCAGACTCAAGCATCTGAGTCTACTCATGAGTGAGCTTGCCGACCTATGGGAGAGAGCACTGCACAATGCGATAGAACGAATGGAAGCGTGGCCTAGTTTAAGGCACTCGATTTCAGACCGAAGTGACCTGGGTTCAAGTTACAGCCCCGGAGAGATTTTAGTTCGCTTTATTTTTGAACAGCGAAACTGCCTAGCAAATCGTTCCTTGTCCGACGAACCAAAAAACTATCGTCATCATAAACGGGTATGTGCCACAGAAATTGGGTAGATACCACTGCCCACCACTGGTCCACTAAAAATGAAGAAAGGCAACAGCTGGCCCAACAACAAATGGCTGCGAATCGACGGGGGTGAGCAGAAGACCGCGGGTACGTACAACCAGAAAATACTAGGTAACCGCAACGGCGAGTGCGGCTGCGAGAAGACCCGAAGCGATTGAAGGCCTACACCAACGACGGCGTGCCCGTAGATCTGTGAGATTAGCGAAAGCTCGGTTTTAGCGTGAGTTTCTGTCTCTGGAGTTTGCACATCCGTGTCGTGTCTGTGACTGTCTGTGGTTTAACTCGAAACTCTCCGCGCTGAGAATCAACGTAGAAACTGTGGTGGGAGGGTTCGAGCCGAGCAGGCAGGCTGAAGCCCGAGGGCCGCGGAGTAAAAACACACGCTCCGAGTCCCTAGCAGAGGTGCCCCCGTTTATTGTCAGTACAGCCTTTATCTACTACATCCTATAGAGGGCGCCTCATATTCGGCTTGGCACTCGCGCCCTCTACATCCCCCCTTTTGGGAAAGTAACAGAAAGCAACCCCTCGCTCTCAGGTACGCAACGTAATGACAAATGTCTCATGGCACGCTCTACAAGTTCAGCCGCACCGGTGGCCTAACACAACGTCCGGACCGAGTGCGCACAACCGACACAGCCGGTCTTGAGGGAGTAGCTGGGGAAACCGGTGGCGATGCAACTGGTAGAGGAGTAAGTGCCCTGGGAGTTGGACTGCTGCGCACAGGCTCTGGGTGAGTTGGAGTCTGTGGCAGGCTTTTGGATCGTCGTGTCCGTGGACTGGAGCTCCCGAGGTCTAGACCACCTGATGACGGAGACTGCTGCGGAACCAGATGTCTCCGCGGTTGCGGAAGAGAGCTCCTGCATCCGTCTGGACCACGTAGGAGCATGGACGCTGCGCTGGGCTAAGAACAGTGCCAGCGCAATCTGCATCGCGAATCCACACTCTCTCTGCCTCTTCCAGGGGCCGCAAATCTTGTGCAGCATGTCGACGGTCAAAATCTTGACGCTGGCGACGTCGTTGGGCAGCGTCACGCGGGTGGAAGTCGGCAGCGTTAGGAGGTCCTGGAAGCAACGCGGCCATTGGGACCGGAAGGCGAGTCCTGAGGCTGCGCCCCATGAGCAGCAGAGCAGGGCTGTACCCGGTCACGCCAGGTGCATTGCGGTATGCCAAGAGGGCCAAAGGCCAGTCCGGAGACTTCTTGAAGAGTTCCTTGACCGTACGCACCATACGCTCGACTTCCCCGTTGGACTGCGGGTACCTGGGACTAGAGCACTGCACGGGCCCGGGCCTGCCCGAAAGCCCGGGCCCGGCCCGGCCCTCGGGCCGGGCCGGGCCGTCCGAAGCGTTTTCCGGCGGGCCCGGGCTGGGCTCGGGCTTGAAAGCGCGGGCCCAGGCCGGGCCCGGGCCTGAAGCTGCGGGCCTGGGCTTGAGGCTGCGGGCCGGGCCGGACCCGGACCCGCTCATTAAAAGGCGTAAGTCGGGCCTTCGAGCACACGCGAATGTTATGCATTCCATGGTCTAAGGTATATTGTGCCAAGCTGAAGTGACACGTGTGTATATATATATATATATATATATATATATATATATATATATATATATATATATATATATATATATTAACAGCACTAACAATGGGCCAGATCGCGGTTGTTCCCATGGGAGGCATAAAGATTTCGGTCTTTTATTCGAGGTTGACACATACGATAGGATGGATGGAAAGTCCTTTATTGAAAAAGAGGGAGGCGCATGGCCTCTGTGGGGATAAGCGGGACTTTCAAACTATACTAATATTTCACAGTTTCATAGGGTTTGCACTTATTCAAATCACAATCACATGTACTGAGGCGGTGTGTGGTCAGTACTGTGGTCTGTCGGACCCCCTAAGCCACTCTGATCAGGCCGCTGTGACTTCCATATTGCGCGAATACTAACTGCGTGTCCGGGTCCGTAAGCAGCGCTTCCCGATAATTTGTGTACTGCAAAGCCTGTATGGCCATTCGCCCTTTTTCAAATGCGGAACATTGCCACAGTAAGTGGTGAAGGTCTGCGCGGCAGCGCAGCCCGCAGTGATTGCACGTCACTGTCGCAATGTCCGGTTGTCGCCATTTAGCTAAAGAATACGGCGTGTATGCGGAATTTGCGTAGATCTTATTGATGAATACTTCTTGAGAGCGCGAAAGCGGACACTTGCTGGAAAAGAGGACTGGTGGGGTAACCTGCGTAATGCGTTTTTTACTAGCATGACGCAGGGACGTACGCACGTAGTGCATTGTGGCTACCGAGGGAGCCATTTGACTTAAGAGCTCATACGGGTTTACCCTGAGGGGTGGGGGCAGAGAAAGATTGGTCGACCCGCCTGCGGAAGCAGCAGCGGCGTGTGCCGCCGTATTGCCCCCGGGCACACCCGTATGCCCTGGCGTCCAAATAATTTCTATCGGCCTGTCGGCTTTTTCGTGCCTACGAAGGATGCTTTGAATAGCGGCAGCTGTAGCATCTCCGAGGCTGGGCGAAATATTTCCGAGTAAGCAGAGTGCAAGTCGGTAAAGACACGAAGGGGTTTCTGTATGGTGTATGGGAGGCTTGCAGTCGCTCCCCATATGGTACATTTCATTTATATTCCTTGGTATTAAGTGCCAAAACCACGATATGATTACGAGGCACGCCGTAGTGGCACCGGATCAATTTCGACCACCTCGTGTTCTCTAACATGCACCTAAAAATAAGTATATAGACGGGTGTTCTTGCATTTCGCCCCCACCAAATTCCCGCCGCCGTGGCCGCGGGAATCGCACCCGCGTCCTAGGACTTAACAGCGAAACAGCTTAACCGCTGAGCTACCACCGTGGGCAAAGCAACATTTCGATGCATGTACACACCGGATTTTCCGTCCGATCGTCCGCTACAAAGCGCACGGCATCATTAATAATCATCATCAACAACTAATATCCTCTAGCGGGCCCGGGTGGGGCCTGGTCATGAAAAAGCGCGCCCTGGATTAGTTTAGTAATGAACGCCCGGGCCGGGCCGGGCTCGGGCTGGGTACGGTCAAGTACGCCCGGGCCCGGGCCGGGCTCGGGCTGGGTTCGGTCATGTACGCCCGGGCCCGGGCCGGGCCCGCGCTTGGAACCACGGGCCCGGGCTGGGCTCGGGCTTCATAAAGCGAGCCCGGGCCGGGCCCGGGCCCTAAAATCCGGCCCGTGCAGTGCTCTACCTGGGACTGCTGGTGAAGTGGGAAAAGCGGTAGCTCTGGGAAAGCTGCCTCCTAGGTTTCTTGGCTCGTCCATACTATCACTAGCAACTAATGCATCTCAAGAGTCAGCGCGTACACAGCGATAAATGCAAGAAAAATTGGCTGAGGTCTATCTCTTGTAAACGTATAGTCATTAAGACCTCAATGCAGGCTTGGCTTGGTATTGCAAAGACTATGTACCCAGTGCTTCATTAAAGTTAGGCTTTATTGCAAATCTGATGGTGTGTTTCATTGTGTTTATTGAATGCTGACGAAGACGGACTTATGGTCCGTGAAGTAGCTAGCAGTGGTTGCAACCTTGGCTTCTCTATAACGTGCTAATCTGGCCTTCCTTTACTCCGGTGTTTCAGCAGGCAACTTCGCCGACTTCGCCTTCGCTTGAGATTTCGCAATTTGACGTCTAGCTCTATCTACTGGATGACTGGATTCAGCTTGTAGTTTGCGCTGAAGCACACGCACAGACAGCCCAGCCGGCACGCCATCCATGGCGAGACTGAGCGGCCAACCGCCGACGAAACAGCCATTGAACCTTCGCCTAGTCGCGTGATACCGCAGCGACGAGGCTCCGAGCGAGCGCAGCTGCGACGCCTCTCCGCAACGTATTACGCGGCGTGACGTCACATCAGCCCCACTACTGCTCCAGCGGCTCGAGGTCATTGCGACGCGATGAATGACCTTGGGATACATGGCGTGGTACAACTTTCGCTCTAAAATGAGTCAGTATTGCACCGTGGAATGGAACACCGGAGTGATAAGAAGAAGAAGACGATGTTAAATGAAGAGAAAGGAAGTGAAGTCGGCCTGGAAAGCGGGTTTCTAGCCTGCTCCTCCTCACAGGGGTAAGGGGAGAAGGGAGAGAAAGAGAACGACGGAGTCACTGGCGTCATAGAGCATTTCTGGACTATAGAAGAGATGAACAGCGTCGCCTGTAGTGATGCAGTCCTCGCGCCTCGATGTTGCGTGCGCGAGTTGCGACCGATGGCCAACTGTCGGCACTGTGAAAACGCGCCAAGCTTCTGAACGCACTGTTATGCACGTGCGGAAACCGTTTATTTACATTGGTTCAGAAAATGGATAATAAAAGACAAACAAAAGAGTGGACATAATTGAAACAAAAATTACTAAACTGAAAATTGTGAAGAAAATGATGAATCTTACAGAATGCAGTTTTTCGGGCTACCTGGTTCTTTGCTATAAAAGGCGCCATGGCGCTGGACAGCTGGGGAATACGGAAAGACGGGACGCATGTCCTGTCGTCTTTCACGTCCCGTCTTTCCCGAGTCACTAAGTGATTCACTACAGCAAATACTCATAAATATTAGAAAGATAACATTGTGAACGCACGAAAAAAAAACGAAATCAGATGAACCTTATTACAACGCCGAACTTTATTACGCGATTAACTTTAGTACACAATTATTTTTGTTTTCGTGCAGAAAATTGCATATGGCATTACAAATGCTCGTGTAGCTGAATTCCAATACGGTAGCCCAGTGGCGTAGCCAGCGGAGGGGGCACACCGGGCCCGTGCCCCCGCACCCCCCCCCCGAAATTTTTTTCTGCCATGTGTTACAGAGCATGAAATGGCCCTCAACCATACTTACCCGCCCGGACCCCACGTAAGATCAAGGGCGTGTCGGCCCCCCTGCCCCCGAAAAAAATTTCTCCCTACGCCACTGCGGTAGCTTTAAAGGAAAGAACCACAGCAAGCGACAAACTGAAGCGCACCATCGAAGGGGAAGGAGGATATTCTAGAAATATTTTTCTTCGAATTCTGAGCCGGTGACAAATATTCGGCAGCACATGACACTTTGTAACGCTTGAAAGCGAAAGCCTGCTGTACACTTCGTAATGCGTCAGGTTATACACAATCGGGTATCAGACTTCTCGCAAGACAAAGCAAGCCTGATTGTGAGAGACAGGCATTAAATTACCTTGATGTCAGTCGGTTGCGTTGTTCCTCCCCACCTGAATCTGTCTGCCCCTCCGGCGCTGTTGCATGACCTCCGGTATCGGAGCAGCTTTGATTAAACGACTATGTCACGTGATGACATCATCATGTGACGTCACTCTGACGTCATAACGACGTCATCGGTGACGTAGGTCGCGTGGGTGTTTTACCAATAAACTTGTACGATGCGGGATGCTGACAGACGCCAGCCGCGTCTACACAGGTGACTCGGTGGTGGTGGTGGTGGTAAAAACATTTATTGGTTCTCTTGAAGAGAAAACAAAGGGGGTATTCAGAGACCGCCCCTTACGGGGACGGCACCTACATAGAGTAGGTGGGAATCCCCAGTACGGGACCCCGCTGGTGTGGGCTACTGTCTGGACTCGTCTGACCAAAGCCTTTTGGGCCTGAAGGTCAGAACAGCCAAGCAGGCTCCAACTCCTCCCAGGTTGGGCTTAAGATAGGTGGTATAGCAGCATAGGAGGGGCAGGCCCACACCATTTTCGGAGGGCTCCGGAAATGTCGACCACCTGGGTTTCTTTAACGTGCACCTAAATCTAAGTACACGGGTCTCAAGCATTTTCGCCTCCATCGAAAATGCGGCCGCCGCGGCCGGGATTCGGTCACGCGACCTTCGAGTCAGCACTCGAGCGCCATAACCACTAGACCACCGCGGCGGGTATGTGGCATAGCGTTGCCTGTATGGCATGTGCCTTTTGTGTTTATAGTGAATTATCTTTCTTTACCACAACATCTCGTGGCGTCAACGACGGCGAAGACAACAATAGCAAGCATGGCGCCTAGCGCCGTCTACAAACTGCCATTTTTAGCTCAAAGGGCCGCTCAATGAGACACTTAAGGTTTTCGCCTTAATAAAGTTAAATGCTGCAGACATTCATTGTCATAGCAACAAAGGCACAAAGGTGATTGAGTCAGACTAAACCTGTGAAGGTAAAAGTTCACTGGCGCATGACCGAGGCGACTCGACAACGTATTCTTGCAAGTGATGCTTCTGCGTTTCTAGCTGCTCATTAGTTTAGTAGCGGGAAATCAGATGTAGACAAAGAAGACTTGGCAAAGTTATTGGAAGCCGCAAATTTCCTGAATCGCGCCGCGGTGACCAATTCCGGCGTCGTCATGTTTTAATTTGTTATTTAGAGCTCATTTCGTTCACCGTTTCTTGCGTTACCAAAGAGCCCTTCGTGGACACATGCCAGTAAACAGGACATCCACATCAACAACGTTCTGCGCTGCGAAAGGTCAACGACAGGCAAGCACGAGATTAAAGAAGAAGAAGCGAAGGAGGTCACGAGCGCACGCTCAGTCTGTTCCATCTGAGGGCATCGGTTCAGAGCACCTTCGAAAAGCCTCCTGCTCTCGCCTCGACTCGCACTAGCTGCTCACCCAAGACGACACGGTACAAGGCAAAGTCAGGCCCGAACCACGTGGTACTGGTACCGCACTTTTCACGACCCTAGGACTCCTACCAGTGGACCGCGCGTACCTGGACGACCGCCAGGCCTGTCCCGACTCACTGCGTAGCCCTCTCTGGTGATTCGGCCGAGACCATCGGACTCCTGCTGAAGGACCGTATACCAGGATCGCCACCGGACCTGTGCGTAATCCACTCTCGCCATCTTCCGAGGCCGTCGAGCAAGCAGCCACGCTGGAAGAAGACGCGGACGACGTTCAGGAAGCCGGGGGCGTGCTGTCGTATTGCGCGACGCACGTGAGCCCGTGCTTGGCGACGCTGGTGGCGAGTCTGGCGTACGCGAGCCTGTACGCGCTGGTGCCGCACCTGGTGACCACGGTGGTGGCGCCGCGCTGCTTCGCGCCCGACTGCTACGACTTCCCGAAGGAGCTGGCCATGGCCATGGACCCCAGCGTGGACCCGTGCACCGACTTCTACCAGTTCACGTGCGGACGCTGGAGCAAGGTAATAAGATTACCGCCTGCGTATTTTCTGCTGGCGGAAAACTGTGACGGTAAGACCAGTGCGTGTACGCTAACGCCGCTGTCGTAATGTTTCATAACAATGGAAGGCAGTGCGCCGCAAATATCTTCATTGTGACATGACGACAGAGTGAATGAATCAAGGGCTCGCTGCTGCAAGACACATTCTAATTAAACCAAGAGACAATGAAGCCAATGGAGACATAGGAGACATAAATTTGTAGTTTTTAGCTGTACTGCAGGAATTATGACATAGATGGAAAGGACTATGTCATAATGACTACACTACAGCTGAAAGCTACAAATATCCCCTATGGCTTCATTGTGGCATATGGCACTCGCGTTGTGCCTTGACAAAAATGTTTTCCTAGGGTGCTTGGAGAAGGTGGCAACCAAGTGGCCAGAGAATTATCCGAGGCCTTTTGCATAAATAAGAAGGGTGCCCAGTGTGTTAGTGTACCGTCTTTCAATTTATCGCAACGAATTGCACTTTTTAGACCGCTCTTGATAACAAAAGGTCTTTTGTTATTCTGCTACGGTACTTATCAATGTGACTCGCGCATGCGCCTGAAGTTAGCTGGGATGCTATGTTCTTTCCAATAAATCAGTTGTTAGGCTCCAGTTCTGTCATTTCTTGTCCTCGTTTCTTTGCGCTTCCAAATTTTTGTCAAACCGTGCACCAACTTGCCCAAGAACGCGTTTAAGTCACGTTGTGCCTTTTGTTTCGGTGCATAGCATGTATCACTGACACGCTCTTGACCATTGTTAATGCACAATCGCCGTTAAAATTTTTCAAATGAAGCTCTATCGACTTCGTATTTCAATCAAACGAAGAATGAGTTCGACACATATCGTAGCAATGACGGAACGCACCGTCACTGTGCTTGAATTTTTGTATCGCAGGAAAGCTACCTTAAAAGTTTTCAAAATCGTCTCTTGTAATGCCCAGGTGCATCCGGTGGACACGAACCAGTTCACGAGCCTCCAGCGCAAGATCTTCTTCAGCCTGTACACCGACATCCGGCGCCAGCCGAGCTCGGCGCCGAGCCGCTCGGGCGAGAAATCGGCGCAGGCGCTGGTAATGTGCGAGGACATCTTCGTGAACCGCGAGGAGAACCTCGAAGGGCTGCGCGCCTTCCTCGGCGACCACGGCCTGGGCTGGCCCGACGCGCCCTTAGACTCGGCCGAGTTCAACGTGCTCGACGCCCTCGTCGGACTCAGCCTGGACGCCGATGTGCACTTCCTGTTCCAGATGAAGCTGGTGCCCAACTTCAGGCAGGACGACCGGCTGATCCTGTCGCTGAGCCAGAACCAGGGGCTCATGCTCTGGTTCCAGCACCGGGCCCTGCACCTGCCCGGCGCCGCTCTAGGCAAGACGATGCTGCAGTTGGCCAAGGCCCTGGGCACACCGGGACAGGTCTACGCGTCGCTGGTCGAGGACATGGTTCAGATGGACACCGACCTCATGTCCATGTACTTCGAGTTCAAGGAGAAGGACCTCATCGGCTACTCGCAGTTCCAGGTACAACGCCTTCCAGTGTAGGACTGAAAATTTTCAGTAGATCCAAGTGCAGGGCCGTAAAGCTGTCTCTGAGCCCGTAGTACAGCGCTGAGCCACGGCCGGCTGAGCAGTTCAAACGCAATAGTAAGCCCGCATCATGGCCGAGCCAGCCAGCCAGTGCGAGATAATAATGAGGACACGAGAGCGTCTATAAACTTTCTGTGTACATAACTTTCCGTCTACTATTTCTTGCAATATCACGGGTCCTTTTTGAATTCCTATCTTCAAAAGCGCGGTGACCGTGCCTGCGTATTCGAGCTGGCACCTCGCTCTCAGCAATACGTTCCATCAGGTATAATAGTTTAGAGATGCATTCAAACAAAAAGGGCTGCTGAAATTCTAGCAATTCAAGAATCGCATATTGCACGACGTTACATGACATAGGTCCATTTGCGTTTCGCCGAACGATATCGTTCTTTATTCATTACAGGCTAAGATGGCACATCGAGAGATTTAGGCATGTCGTATCCAACACAGACCACGCATACACACGGTACTGTGTATATGCGTTTTGTCTCCACGGGTAGACTGTCACTCCCTCGACCTGTGCCGGGTGCGCTACGCCTAATGGTTCGTTCACACTGACCATTCGCGGCCGCGCGACCGGACCAAGCTGGAGCTCAAGGAGACCGATGCTCGCACTCTCAAGTGTGTCCAACTCATCGCCACACTTAAATACCGTGCCGTTCACGTCTGCTTGCACCGCCATCTCCACGTAAAATTACAGAACATCCCTGTTCCAGTGCATCTGGTTGGTTCACAAGGTTTGTCAGATACGGTCGGGCGACTCGGAAACATAGAGCTGCGACGGACCCAAAACCGATGCTTTTCAACGAAAGCGACCATTCGCGACAGGTTCTTTTGCTACTCTCCTTGACGCGCGATCTCTAATAGTTGTGTGCATCAGTCATATAGCATACACTATATCACGGGCACTAAGCCTGCATAAGTGGCCATGCGCTGATTGGATAGAAACAGAAGCCGGCGTTCACGATTGGTGCCGGCCCACTCGCGCTGGATCTACAGCCAATCAGTGCATGCTGACGTGGACAGTCCACTTATTGGACTCTTAGAGAATAGTACTGCTGCTTAGAAGGTCAGGTTATATAGTTTATAAGAGTTGTTCAACATGATGCGTCGCTGGAGCCAACGTTTTCACAAGTGGTCTTGTCTCCTTCAAGGAGCTGCCTTGAAGAAAAGACCGCTGGTCGAAACGTCGGCTCCAGTGACAACCCGTGTGCAAGAATTTTTCATATCTTGAAGCTTTCCACTTCCTCTGAACTTCTAGGTCGCATAGTTGCGTGCCAGTATACCAGTATACAGCATACTATGCGTGACAACGCAGGAGCTGGGCGACCTGAGCGCGGGCCGCGTCTCCTCCGAGCGCTGGCTGGAGGCCATCAACCGGCACCTCCCCGAAGAGGCCCAGATGAGCGAGCTCAGCGAGCTGTACATCATCGGCACCGCCTACCTGGGCGTCGCGGGTCGCTTCCTGGGCAAGTACGCTCGCGAGCCGGACCGGCTGCGCCTCTTCGTCAGCTGGCACGTGGCCCGGTCGCTGATGCCGCTCGCCTCGTACGAGCTTACCAAGGCACTGCAGGTAGGGTAACCAACCGTCCCGGATTTTGCGGGACTGTCCCGACTTTTCATGCAGCTTTTTAGTAAAACTTGTTGTTGGGCTAGTTGGTACATACTTAATGAAATACAAAAAAAAAGACGCGTATCATCAAGTAAGGATTCAAGACGGAACAGAAGAGGCCACCTTTTTCTGTTCTTCCTTGAATCCTTCCTTGATGGTACGCGTCTTTTTTTGTATTTCAGTTTTCATACAGCGTCCCGGGTCCCGCGCTGTCCCTGTTGGGACAGCTATATGTACCGGATTTGTTCCGGACTGTCCAGTTAGAAACCTTTATGCGATCCAACGCACGCCCAACAACGCGCGTTACGCTACGGAACACGAAGTTAGCAAGAATCGCACGCACGAAGCAATGTTGCTGTAACTAGCGGTGGCTGCGAGCGGCTTTAGCCACTTTAGCTTGCAAGCTATTGCAAGCCGGAAGTCTGGTCGCAACAATAAAGACACAATTTCTTTATCTGGAAATACCGCAAAAAAAAACTCACAGGGTCCCTTATGCCTTCACTGAAGAAGACTCAAAGGCAAAAGCTATCTTCTTTTACTTCTCAGTCGATGTGTTGATCCTGCCCCGCCACCCACTGAAAGATTTCTGCACCTAACGTGGTCCTGCATTGCCTCCGTGATCATGACGTTACAAATTTTGGCGATCTGTGGCGTCATATGGTGACGTCATCGTGTGATGATGAATTTTTGCATCACTCGTTTTGGCGACGGCGGTCTATTTTTGCGTTTGATGAGGCATCTAAGGCCTTCTCCTTAATAAAGAAAACTGATTTCGCTGGCTCCCTATGTTAGTGAATCCGTGAATCCATCCCTCCCCCCCACCCCCGTCCCGATTTCCTTCATTCAAGAGTATGTGTCCCTAACTGCAGGCCGAGACGAGCGAGTCGCAGATGGCCGTCACGTACCTCGAGTTGTGCATCGGCCGCGTCTCCGAGATGGCGCCGTTCGCGCTGGCGCACTTCTTCTTCGCCAAGTTCCTGCCGGCGGGCGCGCTCAAAACGGCCGACCGCATGGTGAACGCGATACGCGACTCCTCCCTGCTCGCCTTCCGCAACTTGTCCTGGATGGAGGACGCCACGCGACGGGAGGCCGTCAACAAGCTCTCCTCGCTGCACGAGATCGTCGCCTTCCCCAAGGAGCTGTCGTCGGCCGAGGCGATCGACGCCCACTACTCCTATCTGCCCAAGTTCAGGTCAGCAGCCGCAGCAGCATTTAACACAAAAGCATAACGCTTTCAGTAGCTCTCCTGTTGAACAAGCAAAAAAAACTCACAGGGCCCCTCATCTTATGCATTCGCTTAAGACGACTCGAAGGCGAAAACCATTCTTTTTGTTTTTCTTCTCATTTGATGTACTTATTCCCCCGATAGCAGGCCTCTAGCTGTTGGAAAGAATAATAATGTAATAATAATTGTTGGGGTTTAACGTCCCAAAACCACGATATGATTATGAGAGACGCCGTAGTGGAGGGCTCCGGAAATTTCGACCACCTGGGGTTCCTTAACGTGCACCTAAATCTAAGTACATGGGCCTCGAGCATTTTCGCCTCCATCGAAAATGCGGCCGCCCCTGCCGGGATTCGATCCCGCGACCTTCGAGTCAACAGTCGAGCACCACAACTACTAGACCACCGTGGCGGATAGCTGTTCGAAAGGAGGAAGTTAGGAAAAGGGTCAACTGCGCTCTGCTTGCAAAACGCATTACTGCAAAATGTGGTCGAGAAGTTCACTGCTGCGTCTTCTATCAAGCCCGAGGGATAATTCAGTGTCCTCTCAGTAAAAAAAAAATTGAAGAGTCGATATTGTTACTTATCCGTGCCTATAATACTCTTGCCAATGTTTTTTTTTTTTTGTTCACCTGTTTTCTTTTTCTTTCTTTGTGTACATTCTTTGCGGAAGACAATCATCTGTCACTTGTTTTCATTTTCTGTTGCACTGATGCTGTTTAATTAGTCGCTTTTACACTATATTTCGTATAATACTGATATATATTTTCACTCGCTATACCTTGCTTTTCTTGGCATTTTGCGCTCGCGAGTTCAGTTGCATCTTCTGCACTAATCATTTGCTGCACTGCCTCCTCACACAATGCCTCACGAGGGCCCTGTAAGGCACTGATTAATTAATTAATTAATTAATTAATAATTAATTAGTTTGTGGAATCCTGATATAGACGGAGAAAGAGTTATGAAGGGATAATTTGAAATCCGCATGGAGATCCTTGTGGGTTCGCGCTACAGACGGGTGGTTGTCAATTATCCCTTTCGTACAGTTCATATTATTGTGTCAGCACTACCGAATTACCAAGATGCATGCAGCCCAAGGTTTTACGGGGCTATAGGCACTATGTTGCTTAAAACTCATGTTTCACCGAATTGAGAGAGTCATCAATCTACTATATTCATCATGGCATTGATAATGATTGTTTAATATTTATGTATCAGTTTTACTTAAAAGCTGTTGACAAAGTGCCACCTTGAATACTATAGTCACTCCTGTATTTTAGCCTGCCGTTGCAAAATATTTCTAAAACTCTCGCTGCTGCTGCATCAGCAACTATAGCTTGTCTCAGTTTATAAAATTATTTGTTTTTGTCGATTAAAAGTAATAGTAGGCCTAATGTTTCTTTGTTAAAGCTAATGAATATTTGTTTCAAATAAAATGCTGCGGTATTCTTTGGCTGTTGTGTAAATGGTTACATTACCATTCTAGGACTGCTCTGAAAATGGTTGCCTTACTATTGGAAAACTATTCGAATAGTATTTGATTCGTATTTGCATTCGGTTCTAAAATTCACTTTTCGCACACCCCATATAGTCGCCACTCCTGTTGATCACTGAACGGCGTTTTTGCATTGAAGACTCCTAAACTTTACAAGTACTCTCGATATAGGAGACCATTTCTGCGCACCTACACGGAATCCCTGCGCGCCGCCCTGGCGCAGTCCAAGCCCCTGCTGCGCGGGGGCCGCGGCAACCGGTCCATCAACCGCGAGCTGTACCTGCACGCGCAGCCCATACCGGTCAACGCGTTCTACATGTTCGTCTACCACGTGATGTTCATCATGCCGTCCATACAGTTCCCGCCATACTTTGCTCGCTCCCTGCCGACGGCCGCCCGCTACGGGGGCCTCGGTCACGTCGTAGGCCACGAGATCACGCACGTCTTCGACCCCTTCATGGGAAACATGGACCAGACCGGGGTCAAGGTACGTGACTCCCGTTTAAAGCTCATTCACTTTCTTTTTCATATGCGAATGCATTTCTTAGTCGGGCTATGTCAGGCGTCCGGCGTTGTCTGCGGCGCCCTCTCCCATAGCAACAGCTGCGGGCGCGCGCGCTTATCCTCGCCCCTAGCAACAGGAGCATGTGGTGCAAGAGAGTGTAGGAGAGGGTAGGTGTGTGCTTCGCCGCTCCTTCTCTCGCCGTTCGCTCTCTCTCCTCCCTGCGCCCCACTCTCCCGTCCGCTCGCGCCTCACTCTCGACCGTTCGCTGGCTGGGCGCCTCTCAAGAACATCCGGAAGTATGTGCTCGAGACGCCGCTGTGAAACGCCAACGCCGAGCCGAGAACGCTGACGCCCCGCTCTCCCGTCCGCTCGCGCCTCACTCTCGACTGTTCGCTGGCTGGGCGCCTCTCAAGGCGATGACAGAAGTCGGTGAAGGCGAATGTCTGACGGCAACGGTACCCTCTCTCGGCGCAAGAAATGCATTCGCATTTCCTCACGATTCCCTTCGGGGAGGTGGGGGCATTTTTTTTATTCATATACCCTAAAGGCCCATTCGGGCGTTACATAGAGGAGGAATGGATGGATACAAAAACAATCTAAGTAAATGTGATTGGGCCCCTAGACCTCCGGGAGCTCCTGACCGACGTTTCTAGGAAGACCCAGTCCACCAGCACATAGGGGAAGTTAAGACAGTTATGCAAATACGATTATTATATTAAGGTGACGGTGATGGTGACAATAAATGCGATGATGATGATAGCTTTCGAATGACTAAAGAACTAAACCTGTTTCCAACAGGTGAACTGGTTCTCGGAGGCCTCTCGGCTGAGCTTCATCGGTCGCCTCGAGTGCCTCGTGAGGCAGTACAGCGAGGCGTCGAGCCGCTACCGCGAGCCCACCTCGCTCACGCTGTCCGAGGACTTCGCCGACAACAGCGGCTTCGAGCACACGTTTGCCGCCTACCGGCGCGCGGTCGGTCGGGGCTCCGAGGCCTCCGGGGTGGCAGGCTTCGGCAACGACCAGCTCTTCTTCCTCGCCTCGTGCCACAAGTGGTGCTCGGCGAGGGCCGAGCTCAATTCGCCCTACTACTCGCCCAAGAACCTGCGCTGCAACGTGCCCCTCATGAACAGCGCTGAGTTCGCCGTGGCATACGGCTGCCGCCGCGGGGCGCCCATGAACCCCGTCAAGAAGTGCACCTTCAAGTGAAGGCCAAGCCGCGCGCGCATTTTGCGTATATATAAATAATTGCGCGCGGCAAACGCGTATTGCCTATTATTTTTGCCGTCCGTATCTATTTCCTTTTTCAGTGCGCAGCAGTAGCCTCTTAAAGGGCCCCTAAATCACTCCTAGTTCAAAGGCGAGAGATCGGTCTCCTTCTCGCCTTCACTACCCTTCCTACAGTCGATATCACCTCCTCGCCACTGATTCCTTCATGAAGCAAGAACACAATGTCAACACTAAGCGTTCAGCATAATCGTACAAAGGTATGCATGAGACTAAATATGCACTATATCTTTGACTACATAGAAAGAATAGTTTATGTGAATCAAACACGAGATGCCTTTTTGCCATTACGCGTCCATTTCCTTTGTCAATTCGAAGCTATTTATAGCAAGTAAACTGCGGTATCAATCGCAATTTAGATTTCAGTGCCAAACAGATTTCCCGAACTAAATTTGGGAACAATTTTCTAGCGAAGTAAATTAGGACGTACAAAGGCACGCATGAGACGTACAAAGGTATCGTACAAAGGTACGCATGAGATGAAATATGCACAAAATCGCCGATTGCTTAAAAGAAATGTGGTTTGTGTGAATCCTGCTGTACTTGTACTCTAACACCAGCACTAACTAGTGTTTGCTGACGTTTGGCTTGCGCTGGCTAGTGGTGGCCAACTTAACCGTTGGCTACTGTTTAGTAATGTTGCCGAATGTTATCTATTTGTTCCTATAACAGTGCATTTAATGAACACATGTATATGTATTTGACTCAATCCAAGTAAAATGCCTCGCACACTGCAAATGGAGTTGAGATCATTTGTTTACGCAATTCGAAAAATAACTACGTGGTCAAGACGGAAACGGTGGTGCGACTCTGGGATGGCTAGCTCCCTTTCGTAAACCTTGTCTCTCATCTCGCGAAGCGCCTTAATTGCTTGCTTGCTCGATCCTTTAATTCTGGCTCTCACCCACTACGGGGATTGGCCATGAAACCGGCGGTTAATATAAGAGGGAATTTAGAATTTAGGCGAAAGAAAAGGAATTCATCGATCGTCTATGATATAAAGAAAAATTGAGGAATAACTATTTTATGTTCCAAAAAAATAAGAATAGAACTATAATATGAAATACGATCAACTAGCGACGAAGTCCGAAGTACCTAATTTTAATGGGTGCAGCTAGCGATGTAGCATGCTGCTTTCTTTACCTTTTTGGTTAGAAGAAGAACCACCCCTATCAAGAACTGAACATTGATTCGCCGTTCGGAGAGCAGCCCTCTGCCGGAAAGTCAATAGTCGGTTACAACTTAAGCTCCACCCACAATTGTGACTGTCCTACCAAAGAGAACTTTCATATACGTTTGATCCAATCCCATTCGCTCATCTCCGTGACGTCGAGCACTTTTCGCGCCTTTCAGATAGTGTCCCCATACAGACACATGCTCATCTCACCGGCTTTAAGTAGAAAGCTTGAACGTCCTGGCAAATTTCATCATAGACTCTGACATCACTGCATCGACAAATTTCCTATTTCAAGTTGGAACGACGAACATTTAGTTTTCGATATGTGTGGTGTCTACATTAGCGCAGAAAGAGTACATAAGGCTCGAAAGGAAACCAGCTTGCACGACTCTCTTACAGAGGTTATTGACAAGCGCGCCACAGTTTTGTGGGCGGAGCTTGTGTCTATTCTTATGTTGTAAGTGACTATAGTAAAGCGTTTCATTGAGTAATATAACTATCGCTGCGAGGCTACGTCGAGGATATCAGACAACGCAAAAACTCAAATTGAGCTTTATTTCCACGAATTAAGCATTTGGCTGTGCATCTCGCTTCTCAATTTTGCAGCACATTCAGTGGAGAAGCCAACTTGTATTAACCCATCCGTGCTCCAGCAACGCGTACCGTCGCTGCTGCACAGCGGCGCGCACGAATTAATCGGCTGCCTTTACATCTGGCTTCTCCTTATCATGACCCTTTATGCGGTGAAGCCAATCTACGTTATTCTTCCGTACTGAGGAAATGCTGCCATCGTCGCTACCAGCGCTATCTCATAATCAGATCGCATTGAAATCTAGAGATAGCGGCGACCGCAGTGCAAGTCTCCTCATCTGAATACACGCATACGTCGTTTCGTTTCTGCCCGAACGCTCTTCTCTTCATCTTTGCCGCGCGGAGAAGCGCGAAAATTAAGCAGACGCCTTTACATGTCGCTTCTCCTCAATATGATACTTTATGCAGGAAAGCCTGCTTACGCGATCACTTCGTACTCGAGTGATCTACCAGTACCACGGCCGCTGGATAAAGAGCGCACGGTACCATCGTAACTTGCGGTGCAATTTCATATAGAAACCGCAGTGAAACCCAAATGTAGACGCGACCGCACTGCAAGTCCTTTAATCTGAACACACGCATACGATATTTCGTCTCTGCCCGAACCATCTTCACTGAAGAGGGGGAGGGGGGGGTACTCTCCAACGGCGAATGCAAAACTCGGAATGTAGAACGAAACTTGCACACAGGGGCGCCACTGTTAAGGCAAAAGCCTTAGATGCCTCATCAAAAGCGAAAAGTGACCGTCGGCGGCGTTGGCTTCAACGCGAATGATGCAAAAAAAATGATCGTGTGGTGACGTCACCCTATGACGTCATCATGATGTCACGTGTCGCCAAAATCTGTGTTTCATCAAGACGGCTGATGGCATCTCTATGAAGGCACATAAAGTGACGTCACATGATGTCGTCGTCGTCACGTGACACCGTCGCTTGGTCAAAGGTGGGCCGATCCCGAAAGCACTGCTAAAGCACGTGAGGTGCGGAAAGCTCCAAAAAACAGTTCTAAACACTATCACAGCACCAAAAAAACAAAAAAACACAGCATATCCACGGAGTGAATGATGATGAGTGGGCGAAGCTGCGGAGGTTCATCGGTAAACCGTGAATCTTCCGTGAATTCTGCCCAGTACATCATCACCGACGTGAGATTGGGCGCGTTTATACTAAAGGTTCGATGAGAGTTATGACGACTTGCAGCTCACTTTAATTTTACATGTACGCTGTGAATTTTCATTGTTTAGAAAACCACTGCTTTAGAAAACATCTGGCGTCTTTCGTTAAGCAGCTGGCGTCTTTTCGTTTTGCTTTAGAAACATCTGGCGTCTTTTCGTTTTGCTTTTAGAAAACATCTGACGTCTTTCGTTGGTTTATTTCATCAATCAACGGCGTTTTGAACAAAATTTTTATTGTTTAATCACGCACAGGAGAAATCTCACCAGGCACTACCTTGGAGGTAAACAATGGCTGCTGATGGGAATGAGAGACAGAAGAAGTCGGCTTTTAGCTAACACTTACACTTCTACTTCTACTAACGTTTCCTACTGGAACATGCCAATGGCTGCTAATGGGGAATGAGAGACAGAAGAATTCGGCTTTTAGTTAACGCGCACGCTGCGAATTTTTTATTGTTCAACAACGCACAGGAAAAATCTCCCACCGGCACCACCTTGGAGGTCAAAGCGTAAGACTTGTTACGGACTACGACTACTACTACTACTACGACGACGACGACTACGAGGGACGAACGGGTGCCGCCTTAAGGAGCTTCGCCCCTAAAACAGGCTCCACATATGCAGACAGAGCCGCTGTGTGTGTGCTCGTTTAAAGAAGTGGTAGACGATTTAGGCTACTATGTAGTCTACTATGTGAGAGCTGTAAGCAGCTGTCCCTGATCAATAACACGACTACCTGTCGATTTCGATGGAATAAGCCGCAAGCCATGCATCCTTAAATCTTCAGCTATTCCCATAATTCCTGACTCTTTATATGTACCTGGTTGCTTAACGTACACCTTATTATTTCACTAAAAAATATTCAAGCGCACTCTAGTTACCTTAATTGATACTGACATACCGTTTGTAGCTGCTCAATTTTTTTATGCAACCAAGCCTGCATAATTTGTTCCCACGTATTGCTACACATATATGCGACATACCAAGCCAACAGAACATGAAGCCAAGGAAAGCATGGCGGGCGTTATTTTAAGCTTTAATTGAAATCGCTTGTGAAGCATTAGTGCGCGTTGTAATGTGTTTTCACGTTCACTGTCCGTTTGTTATTTTCCTCACACTTTTTTTCCACGGAATCTGCTGGCAACACTGTTGATATAAACAAAGATGGCTACGACGTCCAGCGGGATGATGTTTCGACTATTTCGACTTTCGCGTAGCGCTATGCTGAAGTTTCTGAATTGCGGCATCGAATAGCGGTGTTTTGTGGAAGGCGAAAGTGTGCTTGCTAAGAATCACCTAATGTTATCTGGTCTGAAGGATACCAGCGTCGAAACAGCGGAAATAGTTACACTGTACGTGCAAACATCCGATCTGTTCGATGAGCCGCAACAGATTTTTTAAACAAAAACGAAGCATTTAAGCCAGCCGGAGGTTGAAGGCAGCAAGTGTTCGTGCGTAGCAGACATCTCCGAAAGGTGAAAGCACTTGTTCGCGGCGGGAGATTCCGAGTTGAAACAGCTAGCAGTCTTTATCCCTTTCGGTTTCCCACAAACTGGAAGTCCGGAACTTTCATATTCTATCGCCCAATTGAACTCCATTTTACAAACAAAAAGACAAATATTCAAAACACTCAGTTTGCGTGCGAACATGTACATTCAAAAGTCAGGTTTGCGTGACTGTTGAAGGCACCATTAAAAAGTGAGAAGTGAAAATCATAGCAAATTGCGTGTTTTTTTTATTCATTTAATTGTATGAGTATTATTGCATCACTTGGAAATGAATTCTTATTGCAACAAAGTTCATTTGCATCCTCAGTGCCGGAAGGCAAGATGGCGGTGCGCTGCGCAGGTCGAATGCTCCAAAAGCTGGAACAAGCGCTATTTGCAATCTCGGCTGAGTCGGCTCAATTTCGCGCGAGTATATGAATGGCCAACGGGCCTGCGCTGAATGCGAACATTGTCCGCATACAAGGCAGAACAAAAAAAAAAGCAGGCATAACGTACCTATCAATAATCTACTTCAGCCTTCACCAACCACTACAGCGCATGCGAACAAAAAGCACGTCAGCGAGAACATTCCTGTCGCTTATAATTTGAGCATCAGTAACCCTCAGGCTGGTGCAGAAAACGAACACAAGCAAATTTCGCGTTCGACTCCTATTTATCACAACGCTTGCATGAACTCCGATCTTGGGAACGCGCGAATGATACTCCCAATACACAAACACACGCGCGCGCCTGCCCGCACGCACGCACAACAGTGACGTAGCCGGAGGGGACTGAACCACCCCCCTTTTTTTTTCAATTTGCATGTGTATATATGCACGCACACGTGCAAACGCACGCACGAACATACATTAGGTATGCTCTCCTCCGCCCCCCCCCCCCCCCCCCGAAAAAATTTCTGCCTACGCTACTCGCACACGCCCGCGCACACACACACGCACACAGATTAGAGGTCTACTCACCAGGGACAAAGAATGCGCAGCTAGTGAAGTGTTACGAACAAACCGGCAATGAATATGTGTCAGATCAGTCACTTCTTTGCCGATGTGCGTTGTCTGCTTCTTTCAGAAAAACGATGCGTTGTCTTGCCACCACGATGACGCGCCTTTCAAGGCACGACAGACGTATTCTTTCGACATCACTTTTCTTATTTCTTTTCAGTGCACTACTGCATGGCAACATAACTTCAGAACTTTGCAGCAACGGCTCAGCACACGCTGTAATGTATGTAACATGTTTCGCTAGTTTCGCTTCAAGCATGCTGAAGAGAAACCGATGACGTCATGTCCGCCATGTTCTCACAACTTTGACTTCTTGTGTGGCCGAGTAAGTGGCCAGACTTGGCTGATAGCCTGGCTGCTTGTATGGATATGTAAAGCTCCGTTTCGTTTTGCGTGTTCCGCTTCCGGTGCATCTGTGTGCCAGCTTCCGTGCATCATCTCGGAGCGATCAAGTTTTGCTGCTGTTTGGACTTTCCTTGTGTCCTAAGTTGATGCAGTTGAAACCTCGTAATTATAATGGAGGTGAGGGCTGTTTGGTTGCTTTTCTTTGCAGCTGTGCTGTTTCTTGACTGCGCTGCGTTAATCTCATTGGACTTGTTTAAAGCACATGAAGGCCTACGCTAAAGTTGACATTCGCAACCTGCGGTTGAGGTGTTTCGTCCTTCTAAAATCGCTGAGCCGCTTGTTTCGTGTTTTTTGCGCTCTTAAGTCGTTCGACGCGTTAAAAATGCTACGTGTTTAGCCTCACGGCTTATCGTGGGTCCGGTAGCGTGGTTAACGCAGCGCAGCGTCGAAGAGTTAAATGGCCAAGATCGATCGTAGCTCACTGCGCACTGAAGTCAGTTTCTCCCTGCGATCTAACATGTTTCGTTATTGCATCTCAAATTCAGATAGACAACTACTGTTTTCAGCAGTCCGGGGATTCTCCCGATCTGGAGTTTGTTTATGATGACGCCGACTCGCACGAAAATGAGATCGCCGGTAAGTCGATCGAACCTCCGAGGTTGTCACCCGGCTTTGCGCACTGCCGATCGCTGTTCTGAACCTCAATGACGTGTTCCCTTTCAGAGCTATACACGTACACGGAAGAGGCCGAATTTTTTCTCAACAAGAAAGCGTTCGAAGATACTATGAAGGAATATGGTACGTGCTAGCCGCATCCTTGCATGACTCTGTTGCTCTCGTGAGCTGAAATACGGTTCAGTAAGCAGTTTTAGAATAGGGTACGCAAAGATATCGTTCGTTGCGTACCCTGTTTCCGTCGCTTAACGTGAGTACCCAAGAGGATCGGGCATGACGCATGCTCAGTGGTGACAAACGCTAACGCAAAGCTTTGCGTACCCTATTCTAAAACTGCCTAGTGAATAGTCTAAAAGCTGCTCTCTACAGTGTTCCTTCATTCATTCATATAGCCCAAGCGGCGCTTGAAGTACAGTAGCCAATGCACCAGGTTCGCTTGTCACTTAAACTGCTACTTCTGGGGTTGTTATGTTGAGTATCGTAGAACGAAAAATGTCGTAGAGCCATCGCTTCAGCAATACACGTCTCCTTGTCGAAACTTCGACTCTAGCAGCATTCATTGTTCACGCCTCCAACTTCTGTCATTTATTTATACATACAGCAGCCAAAGTGGGCTATGGCAGGAGTGGGTTTGTACAGTTCTCACGGATTCACACGCAACATCAAATTTTTTAGTATAATGACTGGCGTGCACAATTGCTCGAGATAACCATGTGATACGTGATGTCGTGGCAAATCTGGTCTGTAAAAATAATGTTGGCTCTAATCTGCGTGTTCAAGTCGAAATTACGCCGATATGATCCGAACTGAATACATTGGAAACGAAAGTGTGTGCATTGTTTAGCCCTAAATTGTCCCGTTTCAACCCATGAGTACTGCACATTGCAAACACGTCACAACATTTTTCAACACAAATTCATTACAACACTCCAGGAATTGTGGATGTTACATAAATAAACAACAGGTATTATGAAACACAGTATGAATCGGGTCAATTTATACAGAAGATCCTCTAAAGACAACGACCTAATTTCACCCAGTAGTTAATCTTCAAATGTATGAGGTAAGAATCTGTACCTATACACAGATGAAATGGTGCAAGGTTAAGTCTGTGGCTGTAGCTTGTAGGTTTGAATTTATGTTTGGACTACTGAAGTTAACATAACTTGAGTCCATCTTTTGTGCGATAGTCTTGTGGAATCGTTTGGGTCGAAAAGCCGAACAGAGTTGGCTCCTACAAACTTGGCCTACATTCCAGTAAAGACGCCCTTCAGGGTCATGATATAAGCGAGAGGTCTGTTCACCCTGAAGTGTATTTTTGGTTTCAGTTCCCTTTCATTTGTTCAAAGTCACCTCGTCTGCGCTCCTTCCAGGATTTGAACCAAAATGGCACACGTTAGACGAAACAGCCCGACAGGATGTAGCACTGCGACTGATGGATGGCGTGGAAGTCAGTCCCCGTGCTGCGCGGATGCAGGCCGTGCGCTCCATCCTCTACATCATGCAAGGAGCCTTCGGGGAGTGTACCACACACGAGGAACAGCCACTGAGGGCGCGACAAAACGTATTTCTCCTGTATCGACACGGCTTCTTCCACGTCTTTCTTCAGTTGCTGAGCATGGAAATCGAGTGAGTTGGAGCATCTGTCTGCTACGCCTTGTAGGAGGTTTAAAAAACAACGGTCTCATATTTTGACCACGATCATGATCTCTAGATAGTAGTTAACCTCTTATGATATGAAGACCGCCTATATTCAGACAGCGCATCGATATGTGAATCATTAATGAATATTCACGTAACTGCATATGTGCATCGACTTTCATGTGTACACGCATAAAAATGTTTCTGCTATCAGCAGCATTAGTTGCATGGTTGCCTGCTCATCTGTTACCTGCTTTTCCCTACAAGACATTGCAGCAGGGTGGCTGAACAGTTACACAAGAATAAGTAATACCACACATAAAATGTTACATAAAGCATTAATCAATCTAAGGGGTAAGAACATTCCAATGACTTCTGGTTCATGGCCTATTTTATACATCTGAAAAATTGAATGTGGTCTTCTCACGGCTCAGAAGCAAATCCCATCGCCGCATGTACTATGGCCACACAGAATCAATGTGTTCGGCTTATACTACCAGACGTCAGTTATTGACCTCTTCTTGCTGCCGTGACATGTTTTATTGGTGGTGTGCAAATTGTCTAACTTGCACTGCACAGTTTTGTTTCAAACCAAAGTAATCTATCATAAAATTTGCTTAACAGAACTGAAATCTGGGTGACTTGGTTAAGCTTGATCGTTAGTAACAGCGCAAGGCAGATGAGGACAGAAAATATAAGTAGTGATGCAAGAGGCACTAAACTCACAGCCCAGGCAACTCACGCCTGAGTTGCTAGTCACGGGACAGAAATACATGAGTGATCGGAAAGGCACAACACTCGCAACTCGGGCAACTCGTGCCCAAGTTGCTAGTTGGGGCCTGTCCCGTAGCTTCTTGCGTTTTTCTTGTCGTCATATGTCTTGTGCCGATTTACTGAAAAAAAACAGCGCACAAAAAAAAATGAGACAAGGGGGAAGACACACAGCGCTGCACTCACAACTGAAAGTTTATTGGAAGGAAGCATGAACCTATAAGCACAAACTGTGCATGTCAAGTGAGGTCAACTTCAGAAAAAAAAGATTTGAAGTCATACGTTCATCAGTAAAAGAAAACCTCTTTTTTGTGCAACATCACTTGGGGTTGGCTAACACAAGTCTCTAGACCTGCTAATGTAAAAAACTTCTGAAACTTGTTGTGTGAAGTGGTCATAGTGTTTAAACAGAACCGTAGTGTTGTAAAAACCAGGTGTACATACCAATCTGAGCGTCTTCCCTCTCTTTCCTGTCTTGTTTTTTTTTTTTGTTAGTTTTTTTTTCTCTTTTTTTTTCTTCAGAAAATGAATACGTACCAACTTGCCATATTGTCTTGTGTTGGTCTTCAATATTGAGAAAATGTTTTCCAGACCCTTCAAATATTCAACCAGGGAACAACTCTGGTTTTCTATTCCTTAAGTTTTTTTTTTCTAATTCCATCTTGGTCTGGCTTGCCCTTCGCTGCAGAAACAGCTCTGCTGCCACGTCCGCCCTAAGAAAGCCAGCCGTGTCACTGGGTGACAGTACGGACCTGCGAGCGATCCTGAGTGTCCTGTACATATTCGTTGAAGTGATGCGCGTCTCCACCGAGACCGACACCGACGACATGAAGCGAGATCGCGCAAACTTTGCCAGCGAACTAGGTAAGATAAGCCTACGGGTAGCCTTCTCCATAGTGTGCGCTACAGTGCTTTGATGTCGCACCGCTTGTTGGTGTTCTTAGGCAAGTTGCTACTAAGTACAGCATTGTGAGTTTGCTTTCCAGTCACAGCAGCCATGTTCCAAGAGTAGTCCATATAAAAAAAAAGTGTGTCTAATTAGGTGTATACGCACATAGGACTTATTGATTAACCAGTCATTTCAAGTAATAAAAAACTGAAGTCGGACAGTAAAACTGGGTCTTAGAGAGTGAGGAAGTTGAAGAACAAGTGGGTTTGAGGGAGACTTCCGGCAAGACTCAACAGGTACTGTCATAGTTAAATGAAATACGGGCAAGTTAAGCTTAACTAAAGTGTTAGTATTTTGTTCTTTTTACTGCCAATATGCGTAATATCAGCATAATTTCAGCTTGCATGCTTAATTTGAGGTCTAGAACATACCTGGAAACCATCTAATTAGCGTTCCTAGACAGCGTGCCCGAGTTATCAGTCACAAAGCCTGTTCCACTTTGTCATTTCGTGTTCATTTTTATTCGTAGATGACTGTACGTTGATTGTATGTTTCATTCTGCTAAAGTGAACATCGAGTTTCCTTCTTTAGTACAATCACCACGAGTGGGTCATGGCAGCTATTCTCTTTGCGCTGTTGTCCGGAGCTTTCTCGCAACATGCGAGTGAACGCGTTGATTGCACGGCCTCCGTGCTCTTTTGTGCAGCCCTACCTTTGCTGGGCGAAGAGCTGCTGGCCGTCACCCTGTTCCAGATGATCATAAAGTTCTGTAGCGGTGCCACCCCCCATTTCCCGATCAAGAAAGTCCTGCTGTTGCTCTGGAAAACCATTCTGGTCAGTTCTGTATCCATCTGTTGCAATTGTGAAGGAGCAGAGCGCAGTCGTATGAATGCAACAGATGAAGGAGCCAAGGAAAGCATAGGAGCCATTAATTGTACACTCAAACCTCGATATAACGAATTATCGGTTATAACGAAGTAAATGAACAGTCTTGTCATAGATACAGTGCTACAAATATACGTTGTATAACGAAATTTTCGATATGATGAACTTATTTTCGTGTCAGATGCGACTTTGTTATAATGAGGTTTGAGCGTATTCGAATCTCGATGCACTGCGACCTCGATATTACGAACACGGATATAACGAAATATCGGTTATAACGAAGTAAATGAAAAATAGTCTTGCTATACATACAGTGTTAGGAATATACATTTATAACGAATTTTCGATATAATGAACTTATTTTCGCGTCAGATGCGACTTTGTTATAATGAGGTTTGAGTGTATTCGAATCTCGATACACTGCGACCTCGATATTACGAACTCAGATGTAACGAAATATTGGTTATAATGAAGTAAATGAGGAATGGTATTATCATAAACAGTGCTGTGAATATACACTTACAATGAATTATCGGATATAATGCAGCTATTTTTATGTCAGATGCACTTTTTTGTAACGAGCTTTGAGTGCAATTATTTAAGGCTGCATGCATGCACCCGTGCAGGTTTCCCTAGGTGGAACGCCGCAGCTGCGGGCACTGAAGGCCCAGTACCGGGAGGCTCACCAGCTGCCTCCCGCACCCGAGGACACGGTGGAAGTGGCTCGCACCATGCGTGCCTCCTCGCCACCGAGCTCGGCCGCTGACCTCATCGAAGCCCAGCAGCAACGAAAGACCAGCCGGCCCTTCAAGCGGGTCCGTATTTGCCAACGTACCGAACTTCTCTGTATTTTTTGCTCAGGTTTAGAGGTCCACACTCATTTGACAATGTTGCAAGTCAGTAAGTACTACAGAAGTCCACAGGTGGAGAATGTTTTGTGAAAGAAAACCATTTTAACGTTTTAACATGATAGCGTTCAAGAGTTCATTTAGCAGAAATTCTGGTGTCGGTGCCGGCGACAGCCTCGTTCGTTGTGAGTGAAAAATCAGCTTTGTGTGTGAGCGAAAATTCGAGGTAGATGCAAATAAAGGTACAGTAAAAGCTCGTTAATTCGGATTTCTAGGGACCGGAAAAAATGTCCGAATTAACCGAATGTCCGAATTATCGAATGGTCGAAATAAACACAATAAATGCACGAGTTTTTTCAGCATACCTTTGCTTAAAGTAATCACGGATGCTTGTCTGTTTTCGAGCAGATATTCGCGCGAACACAATTTTTCTGAGCCCTTCAAGGTGCTCAGCAGCTCGCATGCTGTCTGCAGTGTCCGCAAAAGTTTCACCCATCATCCACGCTTTTCGGTTGGCACGGTAATCCACGGGAAGATTGTTGATGTTCTTAAAGCAGAGTGGCTTTTGAACCTTTCCGATAACGAGAAGCGGCAAGCGCTCTGTTCCCGTCACATTGGCAGCTAAAAGTACGGTTACTCGTTCCTTGCTTCTTTTGCCGCCAATACAAGGAGCCCCTTTCATCACTCTTCATCACTTCTTGTCGGAGAGCCCATTATTCAGAGCACGCAAAATTTCTACTTTGGTGGTGAAGTCCTTGGCCTCGTACTTGGGCTGCTTCGCTGGCATTGCCATTGGCGGAGAGTGCGGTCACACGAGAAGTCAGCACAAAAGCACCAGCAACGATCAAGCTAAAGGAGCCGTACTGAAACGTTCCTCGATAAATCGGCGATGAACGATGCAGCACACCAACGGGAACAAAGCAACCAAACCCACACGCGTAAAAAAGGCGTTCGACCAGTCTCAATCCAAGCCAAGTCGATAATTGATGTCCATGGCGATGCTGTGTTTGAGCTTCGCTTTTGTTCCGAATTGTTCTTTTTTCGTTTTCGAGCCTCGCCAGCGGCCCAAAAGTCACCGAATTATCCGATTTGCGGTCAAATCTGTCCGAAATAACGAGCGCCCAGTCTCATAGAGTGATGTGTATATTTACAGGGACCAGATGACGTGTCCGAATTAACCGATTTTCCGAATTAACGAGAGTCGAATTAACGAGCTTTTACTGTATAATAAAAGATCTTCGGTTTGAGTGTGACCGGGGATTTGAACCTGCGACCCCTCACTCCTTGCCACGATGCGTTTAGCCACTCGGCCACCATGCATACATCCCCTAGCATACTAACGGCGAGCTATTTATATTTATACACCATTTACCACTGGCGGTACGCACATCTCAGAGCTGTTTCAATGTGACAGGCTTGACTATCACCCACGAGATGGCGCAAAGGGCCCACGGGCACGCTTTAAATGGCATCACCCCGCCATGTTTCATCGCGTCGCATGCATGGATATAGGAGCCGGACCGAGAAGCGAAGTCAGGCCAGCAATTGAGAAGGCTATACGGACACGGTCCAATTACACGATCGCGTTCTACTCTGGAAGCGAAGCTCAAGCATCCTCCAAGTTTTTGATCTGCCCTTTTGTAGCATGAATCTGCTACAGTGGACACCCGTATAGTATTCTCGGAAAGAAAGCTTTCCTAGTCGACGAAACAATTCGTCCCGATCCAGGATTCAAACGCTGAACCAAAGCCTTTTGGTGGAGGTCACTCTACCATCCAATCCAACTAGGAGGCCAGCAGATCGCAGTGCGAGGGCGAACTAATGGACACTTCTAAGCATAGGAACACTGAATCTAGCAAGTAAACTTTGCAGAAGCCTGCAAGGAGGAGGGACATTCGTGTGGGCTGCAGTTTCTATTCGTTGCCCCACAAGGCATCTGTGCATATCTCTTAGTGAAGGGGGCGATGTCTGCATACGAGATATGTCTGCTCTTCCCCAGCAGCAAAGCCTGGTGAAGCAGAGCAGCATGGATGACTTTCAAGACCTGGACGGGGACTCGGGCGCCGACGAGGAACTCCGAGACATGGAGGAGCGACAATCGATGCCCCTGGTGAGAGCTGTAGGTTGTGAGAGAGTGGGCAGGCAGAGGTATCTTCACGTTTAATCATTGTCATTATCATTAATATTGTTGGTCTGTAAAGGGGCAGCGTCGGTAATCAAGAGGTGGCACAAGTACCGCAGTTGCATGCAGGAGTCAGGCTGTGGATTCCTTTGAAAAGTGAACTAGCTTATAGTCTACAAAGCAGAGTTTGAAATGATCGTTTAGCAGTTGTTTAAACTAATGGGGTTGGACTCGTTAGCAATGCTGTTTGATAGACTGTCTCACTCTACAATGGCGCAATGCAAGTAAAGACACCTTTGAAACTCTGGTGACATCCTTGAGCATTGCCAGGACTGCTCAACACCTCACGTTGGTTCTGTGGTGTATGAATGCATGGGCTGTCGCTCAGAAAGTTGGGTCACGAGGGTCCAAGTACACCTCCTCTGTTATTTTCTTAGCATCTTTCAAACTCATTTTTCTTTCTTTTTTTTTCTTTCTTTTCTTTTTCATATTCGGTCCCCTCCATTACCAACCCACTCACCTTATTGACAGCATAGTCTTTACCACGTAGCTAGAATTATTCAGAAGGTGAAACAGGCATCGGGCAGATGTCCCTATGTGGTCTATACACCAACACACTGTTTATAGTGCAAGCCCAGATTGCTTGAAGCATGTCAAGTTCCAAAGAACTAAGCACTGTGACAGTGTTCTCTTTGGCAGCTTCTGTCGTGCACTCCGCCATGGTGGTCTAGTCATGCTCGACTGCTGACCTGAAGGTCGCAGGTTCGAATCCTTGCCACCACGGCAGCATTTTCAGTGGAGACGAAAATGCTCGAGGCCCGTGTACTTAGCTTTAGGTGCACATTAAAGAACCCCAGATGATCAAAATTTCCGGAGCCCTCCACTACGGTGCGCCTCATAATCATATCGTGGTTTTTGGCACGTGAAACCCCAGCAATTATTATTAGCGTTTGTCGTCGTCAGTAAAGAGGGGCAAAGGACGCTTCAAGCCGTTATCTTACAGCTCAGGGGTTCCAAGCTGAGTTAGTCAGTTTGGTGAACAGTGCACATGGCAAACAGTGAACATGATGAGATATAGACAATCTCTTGTTTAGTCATGTTCGCTATTTACCATGTTAATTTTAGTCAATTGATGTAAAAAAAATGCCAGGCCTGCACGCATTGCGCAGCACAGTCGCAGCGAAAGCTCGAAGAGCCGCCTTTCTAGAGACCGTTCCAAATTCTCTTGGGGCATCTAATGCAAGTATGCACGCAAGGTATCCACTGTGCCATAAATCATAATTTTTGTGATGTAGGGAAGCACCAACTATGCCACTGTTTGTCTTTCTGCGGATAAGCGAGGTACCCGCTACACATCTTTGAGGCATGTGCACCTTGTTGATGCTGCATGTGGCTGATGACGACGAAGAATTATGGTTGAGCACTTTGTAATGGGCGGGAAGCTTTAAACCACACACTCGTTGCTCATTTAGCATTGTGTGATGACTGGTCGTTATTTTACTCTTCTGCCACGCTATGTTGCATAGGTTAACGTGATTCTTTGCCCGATACGACGCCTGTATAGGGTCTTATTGCAAAGGAGTTTCAAATACCAGCGTAGCTCTGTTGTAGAATACTCGACTGCCACTTAGAGGGCCCAGGTTCAAGTACCATCCAATCCTCGATATTTTTATTTATTTCATTTTTTTTTCTTATTTCATGCGATAGCAGTTATGGACACCTGCAGCGGCGGGGGCGGACAACTATGGCGCTGTTGTTGTGATCCCGTAGTTCGCTATAATACGAAATCAGCCATCTTTTCTTCTTCCTCCAGATCTCCTCTCCTTCTGGCTGCCTTTTTACGGTCTCTCATCCTTGTTGGCGTTCGCTCTTGGCTCGGTTAATTGTAGAGAAAACTGTACTAACTGAAACAGCTTCTCCTTTTGCCTCCAGTCACAGTATACCTAAAGTAGCAAGTAGAGTGGTCAATTCATTTCTGAATTTGCACTTTCGAAGAGCTTGCGAGCGTCGAATTGAATTTTGTGTTCTACAGTCACATTTCGTGTATGTAGGAGGAAAAATGCATTGTATTTTCTTGTTTTGATGAAGTGGCACTGCGTCATCATGCTTCAATGTGCTGTGTTCTTGTAGACAATCTTTTTATGCATCCCGTGGCTCTCCTAAAGATAGTCAACATGTCTCTTTAACTCTTTCCGTACTGCAGGCAAAATAGGTGTTTTTTGTAGGTCACACTAGATTCTTTTTACTGAAAGAACTACTCCACCTGATATTTTCTGTAATACATTAGCGAAAAGCAGAATGAACGAACTTTTCACACATACAAGTTTTATTAACGACATATATGTTATGCGAGCAATGTAAATTGCCTAATTAAAGATTACAGGACAAAAATTGAACATAGTCTGTTAAGACTCGCTTCATCTTCTAAGAAAAACATATAACAGAAACTACGAGATATGCAAAATGTACTGTCATCTAATAGACACGATCCCTGAAAGATTCAGGCTTTTTCATTGAACAGAACTTTCCTGACGAAAATCTTACTGTAAACGCTACACTTATGTGTGTCATGCGGCAAAGCAGTTCCTTGGTGTAAAGCATAGCGTAACATCGCATGTCTTGCATTAAACTCTTCTTTTTGCTTCATTTTCTAGTCACACTTGAATTTCTTACAGTTTCTGTAAGTTTCGATCCTGGCAGGCTGGTGCTGAAATGCAAACTGAGATGACCCGATGCAGAAAGCGGAGCTGACTGATGTTACGGGCTGGTTGGCATTGTCGTTGCTCTCAGAGCCAAAGTCCAACCAAAAAGCAGCACACTCAGACTCGCTGCTGCTCGTTAAATCGATAAAATCAGCCACAAACTTGCCGGAATGCCGATATATGCGATTTTTCAAAGCGCGCGCCCACATCTGGCCATTTTCGCATTCCTCTTAGACAATCGTGCAACTTCGGAGTGTGTTCAAAAATCAAGGTCATGCGGGAAAAAAGTTGCAAACTACACAGAGAATAAAACTATAGTTCTCCTTCACGACGGATGGTGCGGAGTGTCCGTGAATGGCGCGGAATGTCTCAAAAGCGGCAATTCAAACCATCGATAGCAGGCTGTAGAATAGGCGCGTTACGGAAAGAGTCAAGGAGAGTTATATATGTGAGAGTCACATATGTAGCAAAAGGTAGTCAAAGGACTCCTTTTATTTCTGACAGTCTACTGTACTACTACTATGACGACAATGACAGTAGCAAAGGGTAAACTGAGAGAGCTTCGTTGTAATAATCTCTCGCAGGAACCCCAAGGCCCTGGTTTGCAAGAGGACCCCGAATCGGCACCCACCTTTCGGCCGTCGACCCCGGCACCGGGAGCCACCGAAAGCCAAAGCGGGGAGCTGCCGCCCCAGCAGTCGACGGGCTCCACCACGAACGAACCGCCGCCGGGGGAGGACACCGGCGGCTTCCCCTCGGTGCTCTCGCAGGCCAGTGCGGCCCTGGGGCTGCCCTGGGTGCCCAAGGTGCGACCCAAGGACATCAAGGAGTTTCTGGACGCGACGCGACTCAAGTTTGTCGGCTACCAGTTGCCCGACGACCAGACCTCTTTGGCGGGCCTGCCGGAGCCCATCCACGAGGGGCTGCGGGTGCTCAAACAGGTGCGCTGATGCCTCCCACAAATGTTAATTGTGTGCACTGTTGCCGTGGTAACCCAATGTGTATGTGCCACAGTGGATCAGTGGCTGTGATGTCTTGCAGTGCACGAGTTAGTGAATTGAAACCCAGCGGATACATTCCAATGTGCTCAGAACACAAAAACACTCGTTCACCATGGTCTAGGTGTACGAGGGTTCTTAGCTCGCCTAGTTGGTTCATATGTTAATTATGGTTTGTTTGGTGTATTCTGTTCATTAAAAGAAATGGCCTTTTCACTAGAATCTTTTAAGCTGACGATATCACGTATCACGTAAATTTGGGCATGCTGCTATTCCATTTCAGTATCTAGCACACACACAAGACAAGAAACTAGTGACAACTGACGAAGACAGGTGCTGTCTTCGTCAGCTGTCACTAGCTCCTTGTCTTGTGTGTGCGTTAGCTACTGAAACGAAGCTGATGCTGTTCTACAACTGTTAACGTGATTGATGTAGTATATTGGCAGCATTTACGCGGACAAGCAAGGCAACTATGAAGGCCTGGGGAAACCTATGACAGCTTCGTGCATGCAAAATTGTGCAATTTTTTTCATAAAATGGCCAGTTGTTCATTTGCATAGTGTGAAATTACAGTAGAATATGAATGCAGCAGCTGACCCAAATACTATACCTCAATCCTTAATTAAAGGGGCCCTGCAACACTTTTTGAGCAGGGTCAAAAAGCGCTGCCAATCGGTAGTCGAGGCTCCCGAGAACACGCGAGCCAAATATCATAGCGAAGCGAGCGGTCTGGAATTTACAATAAATTCTCAAAGTCAGCTGAAAATCGCTCCCTCTTCTCTCGACAAATGATGTATTAGTCCGCAATATATGACGCGATTGTCGGCAGTTCCACCATTGGCTGATGTTATAATCACGATAACACCCTCATTATTACCTTAGTTATTAATTTTGAGTTCAATAAGTGGATAATATGTATGTTTATATCGTGTTATGCCATTAAAACACCGAACAAACATTAATATTAGCACTTCCGGTCTCACCGACAGCTCGTCTGCTCGTCATTGCGTGGTTGTGCTTTCTTCACCATGTGCAGTGCCGAAATCATGAATATTTCTGCGCTTTTGACCATCGCCGGTTGCCGTTGAGAGTGGCAGCCGTTCGAGTGTTGCCTCGTCAGCTGGAAACTGCATCGTCCGCACGTTCTCACGACCGACCGAGGCAGCGGTGCAGCATTTCTCCGATAACAATGCTGGCGCCGGCTAGCTTAGGATACCTGTGTTCCCTGTATGGCGAGAGTCCCGTTCGCTGTCTGTTCAGTATGTCATCGAGCCGTGCCTCGGTGTATCCTCCCCGTAGTCTCAGGTTCCCGAGAAACCGCGACACAGCAACCAAGCAGACTCGCATTTTCACGGTAGCTGCAGACAGCCGGGGGATGGGTCCGCGCCGGCCCGATGCCCCAAGATCCTTTCTTCTAGTCTTTAGTTCTTTGTTGTCAGCCCGCACTCGCTGTGCGCCCGCATTCGAAGAGCAAACAGCATCGAAGTACCGCCACTGCGAGAAGGGTGCACGCAGTTTTGCCGTGTTGAATATGATTCAAGCGCGAGCAGTGCGACGAGGCGGTGTATCGGAGTGTGGGTCGAAACACATCTCAGCTGTCATTCGTTCCAAACGCGCACGCAAGTTTGCGTCCATGGTTGGCAGAGCGATGAAAACACTACGGCAGTTCGAGGTGCACACCCAACATTACCAAACCGACTCGCAGTTTTCAAGCACGCGCGATACGGTGCCATGGGCTCCGCCGCTCGACGACGACCGCGCGAGCCGACCGGAAGTGGCGCCACAGACCACGTGGTTGCGCCGAGACGCCAGAGAGAAAAAAATGAAGAAAGAAAATGCCGCCGGCGCTGACGTCGCCTCCTTGCACCTCCGCCCTCCCTCCCTTCACGCCGCGCGCAGCTTTCCGCGCGCTCGCTGCGTTGAGTTGAGGGAGAAAGCTGCGGAACGTGATCTCTATAATTTGGTAACACCACTTAGACTTGACGGATTCGAAAAATTTTTGCGGCATATGACTAGTGAAGAGTCATACGACAATAATGAGACTATTCCAATATAACTAAAAAAGGTGTTGTAAAAATTGGTGTGGCCCCTTTAAGGCCACACCAATTTGGTGCCAATTTGTAAGTGATAGCAGAAGTGTATTCTGCCTCTGCTTGCATATTTCGCAGATAAACTTACGATCATTTATTTCATCAATGGTGCAGGTCATTCTAGCTGCGACTGTAGAGTGGAATGCCTGTTTTCAGTATTTCTGCGGTACAATGTCTCTGAATAAAAACTCAACATCTTAATCTGTAAGACAGCCTTTATAATGTTTGGGACTGATATTTAGCATTCTTTGGCTTCAGTTGTAGTGGTAGTAACATTCTAAGGTTGGTAGTAGGCATGTGTGAATAGTAAATTTTGGGTTCGAAGCGAATGGTGATTTGGTCGAATAATTTCAAATCGAATAGTTCGGATAGTATATATGATATATTACAAAGAAAAATTAGGATATTTGTCATGACCCAACTAACCTGCACATTATTTTTTAAAAATTGGAACAAGGCATGCACGAATGTCATTCTTTTTTGTTCGTAGTGAAGTGGAAGCAACTTTGAGTAGTAGCAGGATTTGAATTTCAGTAGGGATGCAAGTGATAACCAGTAAAATACGTTACTTTTTAAAATTTACTATACTTAGAGCATATATAAGCCCGTATAACAAGCTTTTAAACTTAAAAAATGATTAATCGATGTGAGGGTAATATGTTCATTTAACCTTGAAGCAAAGCTTCACGGCGGTGCGAATTTTATTTATTTTTTAAGATAGGTGTTTTTACGGCATAGCACTTCTACGCTGCAGTGAAGCCACCTTTACAGGGGGATTAAGTGTCTAATATGGATACGCCTGTGCGCTCATGTCAAATACTTCGAAATCTCAGATAATTTAAACTTGTGTCCAAGCGAATTCGAATACTGTAATATTTGTTCGAATATTCGAAGTGCTCAAAATGTTCGAGCCTAGTTGGTAGGCCTGCAGATGCCCCTGTAAAAAGAACACTTACAGCTCTTCGTTTGCACATCCATGTGCATTTAGCCTGCATAAATTGCTGACATTTTGAACACACCTCATGTTCATGTGAAATGAGCCCCCCATCTTCCAATCTTGATTTCACACAGCACATGTACACATCGCTGGCCGAGGTTCAAATGAAGAAAGAAGAGGACATCGCCAAGCATCCCTTATCGATGGTGAGTGAAAAGAACTCCGGTGTCGCACCACTTCACGTAACACTGGTGGCACACTTCCCAACCAAACCCCCTTCTTTTTTTTCTTTCTTTTTTTCATTTTTAGAAGGAGCATGAAATACCACTTACGCCAACCGAAATCCTGTACCAAGCCATGCTACCCAGCATGCCACAGTACATGGTAAGTTCAGGAGAATTGCGTATTTGTTATTAGAACCGTAACTACATGCACCACGTTTACTCAATCATAGCATGCTGTCAAATTTAACGTACACCCATTATTTAAATGTTAAAAGTTTGCTAAATGTGTTACAGGTGCTATACCCACTCGTGAGCAGTAACCAGTTATTGAAAATATGTTACTGTTCATCAGTTGCTTTTTCAGCTGACTCCTAAATTTAAGGAGTTACTTTTCTGTTGGGGTGACTTGTAACTGACACCATTACTTCTGACAAAGTAATCGTAATGTTTCTCTGTTGCAGTTATTAAAACTAATATGGTTGCATTTAGGGAAGTCATGTTATATAGATGAAAGAAAAAGCTGGCAAAAAATGAGATGGATAACGTTGGCACATGCATTTATCACGAGAACGTCATCTTTTTTTCTGTGTTGGTAACATTTTAATGGGAATCAAGATGCCACAAATGGCCTTACAATAATCTAAAGATAACAAAAGTTACTTGATCAGCAGGGCACTTTCAATCACAGCTAAGCCCAATCGAAATTGAATTTTTTCAGTCGCGATTGGCTCCTTTGCGCGAGTGGCGGAAGAGGGTCAATTGCTAGTGAGAAATCCTATCTGCAGAAACGTCTACAGGGGGCTCGTACATTTTGCATGAAGTATTGGTGCAGTCTGCCCAACTATAGCAGAACGCTGCACAGGTACCCATATTCAGTATGTTCAATGAGTAGACATCGGCATTGAAGAAAAGTAATTGAGGCCTGTGTTTTGTCAATTTTATCTTCGTTTTCCGCTCAGTTTTCCATTCATAAGTAGTTAAATGAGGCTACTTCCCCGTTATCATTCCCAATACCACCAGTGTTGGCCACATTGTTGGACAGATGATAACATTTAAACAGAATCCTTGCAAAATCTGGTCACTTCAACTGGAATCAAATGGAGGACAGCTGCATTGTCAAACTAATCACAGTCTCATCGCTAACTAGAAGACTAATGGATGACAGAGCAAGGTTGGTTTAACTGACAACCAACACTGCTAAAATCTGAACAGCGGATTTATTCAAATAGATTGTTTGAAATTTTGGCAGCTTCTTTCTCTCGACTGTGTACAGTCACGCGGAGGACAATTTCTTTGTACGTCATACCCGAAAAGTTTTTCTGCCAGCAGTCACTGTTATAATGTTCAGCTGCATAAACCACGACTGAACCTGCGAATGCTTCAGAATTTTTCTTCACAGCCTTGTGCTCTCTTTGCCTGTCCAGATCGCGCTGCTGAAGATTCTTCTCGCCGCTGCGCCGACTTCCAAGGCCAAGACAGAATCTGTGAACATCATGTCTGACGTGTTGCCTGAAGAAATGCCGTAAGGGTCCTTACCAGTAGCGTAGCCAGAATTGTTTCCAGGGGGGTTCAGCCATACTTTGTGTATGTTCAGGCATGCGTTTGTTGTCTGCGTGTGTATATATACACATGCAAAATTGAAAAATTTTGAGATGGGGTGGGGGAGGTTTGAACCCCCCGCAGCCCCCCTGGATACGCCAGTGGTCCTGATAGTTACCAACTGTGCAGATAAAAACGGTACCCAAGAATAAATTCATAGTACAATCGAACTGTCGTAAAACATCATAGGTGTATCAAATTATTGTTGGTACCGAACAGTTATTAGAATCTTCTTGGAAATCTCACGAATCCGTATGGCACTTTACTAATACGTATATTCCAAATGTCCACGACCACTTTCGATATTAGAAATGCTGCGTTGCACTTCACGCCTGCAAATGTTCTCCTAAGAACGGGGCAATCAATCTGTCTGAAACATTCGTGCCAACGAAACAGCACTGTTTTGGAAAATACTTCAAACGTGGTGTGGAATCTGGAGGGAATTGCATGCGAAAAAGAAATAAAAAATAAGCGAGCTGCAAGTGTCAATACCTAGAACACTCGTGCAGTAAGGATCTCGTGCTCCGTAATGACCGGTCCACTGCAATGAACTTTATTGCAGCAGGAGTTACATGCTTGGTTGACGTGAGCGATGATGTCACACACATAGGAAGAAGGAAGAGGCGAGTGCTAGGCCGTGTCCTCTCTGCACGAGAGAGGTAGCTGGCAAACCGGAAAGCCATCTCCAAGCTCGTCAGTCATCGTTGATTGTTTCGGCAGGAATATTTTCCTTTTTTTTTTGTCATATACGCGAGCATAGTTTAGCATACCCCCTGCAATTTGTGAATGGCAAACAGTGGTTTATGGGCCTACTGCATCTGGTACTCGCACTGGCCGATGTTGCCTAGTCTAGGCTAGAAATGACGTCTAATGTTAGCTAGTACTGGCTAAGTGATTCCTATATTGGTTAATTCCAGCAAATGTCAGCTGATGTTTGCATATGTTGACTAGTGTTAGCCAATGTCGGCTATCCGCTGATATAAAAGGAACATTGTCTTCAGTCAGTCTCAGTCAAACAATGTTTTCACGTGTACGTTGACAACAACCAGAGTTTGTTCTGCCTGACATTCTTTTTTGCCGCAACACTTTTTTTTCAGCGTCACCGTCCTACAGTCGATGAAGCTGGGCATAGACGTGAACCGTCACAAGGAGATCATCATCAAGGCCATCTCAGCCATCTTGTTGCTCCTGCTCAAACACCTCAAGATCAACCACGTGCTCCAGTTTGAGTACATGGGTCAGCAGCTCATGTTCGCCAACTGCATTCCCCTGGTGCTGAAATTCTTCAACCAGAACATCAACTCCTACATTGCGGCAAAGAACACGTGCGTCTTTAGAATCTTTCTTTCTCTCACATTCTCGGGAATGGTGCGGGATATTTTTGTTTGTTTGTTTGTTTTCGTCTCAAGCCCTAAGCTGAAATTTATTGCTAAAGCGCAAAGCTTCAAAAAGTCCATCTGTTCTAGAAGCCCCGACGGGGCACGAAAACAAAATGCCCACTGGTCTTTGCACAGCCAAAGCGATGGTGTGTGTTACGAGGTGGTGGAAATACCCAGGAAGTCTTTAGAAACATTCAGTGATGTCATACATGGACAGCACTCATTCCCTTCATTGCAGCTTAACGCTTTTTCAATCTGATAGCTTCAACTTTCTGTCATTGTCATGGTGGTTGAACAGTTGCGTTACCAGATTGCCTTCCCATTGTGAAGAACTGTATTTGCGAGGTTACGATGATAAGGACACCTAAACTGTCGTAGAAACCACACCTAAAAAATGCTGATGGTCTACTTCTCACCATCTTGCTTTACAGCGAAGTTTTATGTAACTAATGTCATTCGTAACTTCGTGAACAGTTACCTAGTCAACAATAGCAAGTTTTAGTCTCCGTATGTAATGTCCGTAACAGTATTGCGTATGTAAGAATGCTGCATTTCACTTAGTGCGTATGAGCAGAAGTTCTGTGCAGACACTATAAGAAATGTGGCATTCTTATGTACGTAACGCCTTTACGGAAGCTGCGTGTGCAGTACTAAAACTCGCTAATTACCTACTCATCAGAAAACCCTTAGCAGGTATGTGCCACAAAAATTGGGCAAACCCCACTACTCACCACTCGTCCACTAAAAATGAAAAAGTTCTTCGCGGGCACAAAAGTTAATTAACTAAATAAATGAATGAATAAAAATAAATAACGCGCTGCACATCTGACTTGCACAAACTGAGGTGAAAGTGCTTTAAAGGAGCATACTAAATTGAAAAGGGACTTGCTGTACCTTTCTATACCTTTCATCAAAATTCTGTGTCTTTCTGTACCATTCATCAAAATCCCGTTTCACTTCTGTTCTGAGTGATACGCAGCTTCGCTGCTCGTTCACCTTCACAGGGTGGAATGACTCATAATTATTTTTTTTTTTGTTCCGTCTTTTTCTCTTTTGGCAGGGTGTCCGTGATCGACTTTGCAGCGTGTGTAATCGGGGAACAGCCAGAGTTGACGGCAGAGACACTGGTCCGTATTCGTTGCCCTGAACTCCTGAAATACGAATGAACGCATTGGTCCCCTGACGCCTTCTGGTGCGATCTTTTCGTTCGCAGGAGATCGGTGAGCAGCAGCCGTACTGTTGGCGCAACATGTTCTCCTGCATCAATCTCCTGCGAGTGCTCAACAAACTAACCAAGTGGAAGCACTCGCGAATCATGGTCAGTAGTCGTCGAGTCACGTTGCTTCCGCGCGCTGCCACTTGCCATGCGCAGTTGTCGTTTAAAGGTGCCCTGCAACATTTTTTCAAGTAATCATCGATTGGCTTCATTGAAAGAGCTTATTGCCTCACGAATCATCTGCCGTAAAAAATTTTAGAATCAGTCAAGGTATTACCAGAGTTACAGAGATTTGCCGCACGCTTCAAGCGTTTTCTCTCTCCTTTCGTACCAGCGAGCACGCTGAAAGCTACGCGGAGTGGAGGGGGAGAGTGACTCGGGGGCAAGAAGATGTGTCCATTTGCCAGTGCGCATCGTGACTTTGAGCACTTTTTTTGTTTTTGTTTGTTTTTCGAACACACGGCTTGCTTTCAGTGTGTTTCGCGAGTGCGCTCACAGGCATGTGACGGCATCCTGCGGCTGCCAGCAGTAACTGTGCAGCTTCACGATGCTCATATGAGCCAATGGCCATGGACTTTGGTTTGTGGTGCAGGTCATTTGGGTTAATTGCATTATTTGTCGAGAGAAGAGGGAACGAATTTCTAGCTCACTTTGAGAATTAATTGCAAATTCCAGGCTGTGTGCTGAGCTGTAATTTTTGGCTCGGGTGTTCTCAGGAGCCTCGACTACGGATTGGCAGTGTTTCTGACCATGCTGAAAAAGTGTTGCAGGGCCCTTTTAATTTTTAAAGGGGCCAACAACTGGCTGGAAAGTGTAATTAAATCGTGGTAAATATTTAAATAACCATGAATTATAGTGACAGGTTCCAGATTTCTTTGCGCGATTTGAGTAGGATTATATTTTTAAATTTCTCTTTAAAGTCACAAAAAAACTGTGTTGTGCAGCCTAGCAGAAGAGCCTTGACGCTGCTTATCACGGTCGTAACTTTAATACACTTGAACCTCATTATAACAAAGTTGCATTTGACATGAAAATAACTTCGCTATATCCGAAAATTCGCTATAAGCATATATTTGAACTACTGTATATATTACCAAGGCTGTTCTTCATTTACTTTGTTATAACCGATAATTCGTTATATCCATGTGTTATATCGAGGTTTGAGTGTACTACATCCATATTTTACGCATTTGTACAGCGAAAGATTTTTTAGGCCTCCATACAGGAACTCACACGAACACTTCATATATAATTATCATTTCATTATTACCACGTACGCGATGCTCTAGACAAAGCTTGCCCTTATGCCAAGGATACCTATTAACAGTTGTTAATTATCAATCTGGTACATTTGCATAGTTTCGTACAGTGCATTAACAAAATGATAAAGCATGACCCTTGGCATGGCACACCCCTTCAAGATCAATTAAGCACTTGATGGCAGGTGCCCGACTCGCTGCCTTTTCTTTACTCGTGCCCCCGCCGTGATTGCACGCAACTTCCTCTGAATCCTCCTTGCAGATGCTGGTGGTGTTCAAGTCGGCGCCCATCCTGAAGCGGGCGCTGAAGGTTCGCCACGCGACCCTACAGCTGTACGTGCTCAAGCTGCTCAAGATGCAGACCAAGTACCTGGGTCGCCAGTGGCGAAAGTCTAACATGAAGACCATGTCGGCCATCTACCAGAAAGTCAGGCACCGCCTCAACGATGACTGGGCTTATGGAAATGGTCTGTTCCCAGTTCTTACTAGTACTGTATTTTTTAAAGGCTAACTGCTATAAAGTTTTGGACCTCATTCGGTTAATATGGTAGCCTCTGCCGCAATGTTATGCTTGAAATTTGATCAGATGCATCATGGAAAACCAGCAAACGTACTTGGTTTTAGTACTGAAACGGCTAAAGGAAAGAAACTCTGCAATGAAGGCTCGCAAGAAATAATGCACAACCAATGATATTGAGAGACAACACACCATTTGGCCATGGCCTTTGAGATTGGCTAGTGCTTGTGCTGTGCTTGTAGAGCAGGGAGACGTGACGGCAGCCAACGAGGCCATGCCGTCGTCGCTGTGTCATTGGGACGCAGGCGAGCAGCCGAGGAAAGAAGCGAGAGGCCCAGCGAAGTGGTGGCTGTGGCATCCAGCCAGCTGAAGAGCCATAGCGTTCTAACCCCTCGCGTGCCTCGAGCCACGCTGCGTCGTCGTCTTCTTCTCCGAGGTTGGCTGAACGCAGTGGTCACGCCAATGCATGCAGAACAGTCTCCGAGACTGTTCAGCACACCATAGGCACTAGCTTTAGCCATGAAAGGCGATGTTGGCTCCGATGTAAATGTATGAGCCAATACTGTGTCGATTGGACATGAACAGAAGACAATGGGAGCGATGGTATGAGCATCACTTAGTTCTAAATTGTCACGCTTCAATTCGTGAGCACTGTACCCACGTAGCATAATGCTCACTTATGAGCAATTTAGACAAACCAAAGTTTTGTCTTAGTTGGCATGTTTAACATTGCGTCACTACATGTGTTCACAATTTCCTAGTAAAACCGTTCACGGCCGAGATTATCTACTAAACAAGCGCATCCTTTGTGCTTGAAAATGGCCATAGTACTCGGTTGTTAAAAAAAATGCGAGCTCTACCCACAGCCATTGCTGTCCCTCCCATAGATAATTTGCATAAATGCTCCATCCAATAGCGTTTACTCATTTTTGTGACATCAAGCACTTCTCACTTCTGGAGCGGTTCAGATAGCTAGCTTTCCCCTACAGACACGCGTTTGTGCTGCTGGTTTTAGTTCGGAAATTTGAACGTCCCGGTGAATTTCGCCAAGGATTCTCACATTGCTGCTCAGCCAAGCTTAATGCATTAGGCAGAAATGACAGACCTTTAACTCTTTATGTGTATAGTATTTGCATTAGCCGAGAAAATGTACTTATGGTTCGAGCAGCAACTAGCTGACATGACTGTCTCCGAAGAGCAGGCAAGCTGTTCTCTGAGCAGAGCTTACGTTTTTCCTTAGATTGTAACCGCTTAGGTAGTCATACTCTTTTTTTTTGTTTCCAGACCTCGACGCGCGCCCATGGGACTTCCAAGCCGAAGAGTTCTCGCTCCAGGCGAACATCAACAACTTCCACACCCGCCGCTACGACAAGCCTTCCTCCGCCTCCTCAACCCAGCAGCAGCAGCAGCAAGACCTGGTCAATGACTTCCAACCAGTGGACAACAGCTTCCTCTCGGTGCTCGGGCGCGACGTGGAACTGAGCCCCGAGTTCAAGCTCCACTACCAGCAGTGGCTGCAGGGCGACGTGTTCCGCACCAACGTCGACTGGGACCTGCTGCTCTGCCCGGGATACCTGTGAACCTGCCGGCTCTCAACGTCGTCAACTTTCTCCTTTCTTTCTCCCTTTCGCACTCATCGTCATCATACCTCGATTAGTCGTCCCGCCCGACCCGCGCGTCATTCATTTGCGGTTTTACTCGTCTCCCAGCGCAGCGAGACGTGCAGGTGCATTGCTTTTAATATTTTAGCCTCTGGCATCTTTTCCTTGTCTCGCCAAAGGTGTCTGGTGAGAGTTAAACAAGGTGAAACAAACAGGGCATTGCTGCAGATAAACGGATGATGTCTACGTACGGACATAGTAGACAGCTTGAACGTATGCTTTTGTCCGTGCCGTTCGTTGTACGGAAAACGTACCGAAAAAATGGTAATGAAATAATACAATATTCGCACTTTTGTGCTTTCCACTTTATCTGGACCTGTGAGATCTTGTTAGGAGTGTGGTTATACTGGTTGTTGTTGGACAGTTTCGCTCAAACCCCTCGCTCTTTAGTTAGAATTCCTCAAAACCATAGCGCGGAAGCTTTGTTCTGGCCTTCTGCGGTTGAGCCCAACTATAAGACGCCTAACTGCAATGAATTCTCATCTCGCCGGAGTTTTTTGTAAATGCGGGAAGAGTGATAAGTTGGGCCAATTGGTTTCTTTTGAGACTTGTGTTTGCTAGCACAAAAATGCGCACAGTGTAAAGGCAACAGATGCCAATGAATAACATACACTGTTGAAACGATCAATACAGGGTCATCACACTTCGATATTTTCCGACGAGCTGGTAGCCCAGTCGCTATCCATTGGCATCTCTAGTTTCATCAGTGCCGCAGCTGTTTCTTGATCCACGAGATTCAAATCGCACTGCACTCGCAAAATATCTTCCTGTAGAAAGCACTTCACTAGCTGGCATAAAAACTGCAATGGTTTTCTGCTGCGTGGTTTTTCATTCCGGTGTCGCTCTATTGCCCATGCCGTACCTTCCCTAAACGAGAGGCTCGGTTGTTCACGCAAGCGTGTGGCAGACTGTGTGGTTCCTTGCACGCCCAGGACATGTTTGTTCCAGTACACTCAAACCTCGATATAATGAACACGGATATAACGAATTATCGGTTATAACGAAGTAATTGACGAATAGTCTTGTCATATATACTGTGTTACAAATAAACGTTTATAACGAATTTTCGGATATAACGAAGTTATTTTCATGGCAGATGTGGCTTTGTTATAATGAGGTTTGAGTGTATTACATTTTTACTACACAGCCATTTGAGTACATACAGGCTTCTTAGTGTTACTTCCAAGAAACTGCCACACAGCATTATCCCATAACGTTCTGCCACACGTTTATGATTTTTCCTGTTTTTTTCGCAGTGCATGTCAAAGTGTTGCCTGTTGCAACAAATGACTCTGGCTATATGATGCATCTGGTTGCTGCTGTCTTGCATCGTTTAAAGAGACACTAAAGAGAAATGCTATTATAGCTGTATTAGTTAACTGCATATCTACAGTGCCAACAAAGCCACTACCGTTCTCGTTTGTAACAACGTAGTGAGCCAGAAAAGACACGAAAACGAAGACGGGTGACCGCGTAGTTAAGTTTTTATTGAATCTTGAATGCGTTTTGTTCCAAAACACCGAAAGGCTACACTTTGCAACTTCAAGAACTTTTATTTAGCCAGAACTCTGGGATGTAGCGAGGATTTCACTGTTGAGGGTGTACTGCACACCAGTCTTTTTTTTTGTGCCAGAGTGTACGTAGCGTGTGCAGTACTCACGGATTGAAACACAGTGATTTAGGGCCAAGCAATTCACATGCTTTCGTTTCAACCGTCTTCAGTTTGTGTCCTATTAGCGTAATTTTTACTCAAACGCTTACATCAGGGTCAACGTGACCTTTAGCAGCCAGATTCGTAGCGACATGACGTGCTTTTCTCGAGCACTTGCACATGGCAGTCATTATACTAAAAGTTTTGATGTTTCGTTGCAATCCGTGTGTACTGTACTCTCCAAGCCAAACAAGATGCACCTTTCTGCCACTTCACAATGACTGTCATCTATTTCGCGTACTTGCCCTTGCATTATTGCCGCGCGCCCGATACTTCCGAATCACAAACGTCGTGCGTACATTAGCATGACGTAGCACTCTTTGTTGGAAAGTAGCGGGTGCTTTTGAGAAAGGAAATGCCAGGAAGTCAGATGACGATTATTGTTGTGTGGCGGAAAGACATCCCAAATTAAGCTATTTGACTAAGCATGTAACATAAATGTACATCACGGGCAAACAAAAGTTTCGACCCCTCCTCCCTCGTATGCGAACGCCAAAACAGTGCCAGTGCAAAACAGTCTGTCAAAATCCATGACATCACTCTGACATACCAGCGCTGGAGTGTCGATATAAAATTAAAAAGTTATCACTTTAAATAGCCGACCTATTACCCCGATTTCCGAGTACAATAGTTTCAAAATGATGCTTAAACTAATTTTGCGTTTCACTTCAGTGTCTCTTTAAGACGAAGCTTGAGCCAAGAGCTCCCCCCCCCCTTAGAAAACTTCTATGCAAATAACGTGTGTGTAAAACGCACGTGTCGTTGGAAGGAACAGCTACTCAGTCAATTTGATACAGGATTTTTCTGTGTTTGAATGATGCAATATCTTTGTTATTGGTGATCAGTCGAGTTTTTCATTGTTCCAGCTGTTGCCCAATTTAAACGTACTTTGTGTATTCTAATCGGGCTTAAAAGTCGAAATCTTTCTCTCAGCACTAAGTGTGCTGACCGTTGGACAGATTGCGCCAGTTACGTGGGCATGTTAGCCAAGGTTCAGCTGATGCTCAGTGAAGGTCTGACTGGTGGTTGTGGTTATTCTATTAACCCTGCTAACTGCTCAGAGGAGATTTAATTTAAATTAGTAACACCATATTTGTTATAATTGCCATTGGCTGATAGTACTGTTCTGTTTAAGAAATCAATAGAGTCAGGAAAGAATTTTGAGAGTAAGTGTTACACCAAGCAACCAGTGTTCGCAGGCACATTTTCCTTGAGGCCCTTTCCCCTCCCCCTTAATTTTTTCATTCCTCATTTAAAAGTCATCTTCAACATGCAACCATGAGCTCAATTTGTTTGCCGTGTCGTGAGTTGTTTTAATTTCTTATAACTGTTTCGTTAGATTTCATTAGGACATGTTGCAGTGACTAATTCGAGCCATTTGGTGCTAAAGTGCACCAGTACAAACTCGCAATACCTGCCAAAAGCTTTTTTTCTTGTTTTGCTGTTTTCACTGCTTTTGAAACACACTGAAGATGTGTGACTAGCTCCTACTTGAACCTCACTGCAGAACCACAGTCCACATTATTGCAGCGTCACAAATCCCAGTGAACAATCGTTTCCTGCTGGCACCATTCACAGAACCTGGGTTTCCTCTTCTCTACATGTTAGACACAGTTTCCGAAAGAAAGAGCCTTGCCGTGTAGACTTTCCTCCCCAGGAATGTCAAGCAGTCTTTTCAACCTGGCTTGCATTGCCTTAAGCGCATGTGCTCGTCAGTAAGTGGACAGTGGAGATAACCGTAAGCACACATCAAAAAGTGTGCGCGGTTTGATTTCAAGCATGTTAGGCACGAAGATCTAAAAGTGCAAAATTCTTCACGTGTAGTTGCCACTTCAGTAATGCATTTCTGCTAAAATTTACAGCGCTCATACGGGACGTAACGAAAGAAACGCAACGCTACATCCAGTCCATTTAAGCGCTGTAAATTTGAACAAAAGTGTATTACGATATAGCTCAACTATCAGCAATGCTTCAATAATGTGCTTTCTGCGTCGTCTGGCAGCAAGTTACACAACGGTCAGTCTTGAGCAGCCAGCTATATCGAAGTGAGAGCTCATTTTTCACAAAATCAAATGTGCCAGAGAATAGGCGGTACGTAGGCTATTGAAACGGGAAGTTCTGGGTGGAGCCGGTCCTTGGAAACATTACTTATTGTGATTTTTGCCAAGTCTGTGGAGTATGGTGGTGCAGTATTGTTATAACAGTCTGCTGCATCCAAAATGTTGATCCGAGTTTCTTGTTTGCTGGAAATTTTACAAAGCGTAACGTTGCAAGCGTATGCTCTTGCAAAAATGTTTAAACAAGACAAAGATGTCCACAGCAGACGTTGTACAAGGTCCGGGCAGATTCGTATTGGAGAGAAAAAATGTGCATGGAACCACTCTATGAGTAGACCTCAAATGACTGCCAGTCAGGTGTGCACACTCTAGATGAACTGCACTAATTATGTTGAAGATTATGATTAGCTTTCCATGGTTAACTATGCATTGATTGTGGAATCCATTGATGTGTGGGGTCTAATGACACAAAAGCCATGTATGGAAAAGAGTGCCAAACGTGACACAATTTAACAATTGTACAACTTGGACTGTAAAAGAGCTTTTAAAAGCTGAGACTATACATGCGTATAGTGTATGGTTTTAAAGTGTGGGCATGCTCTATGTAGTGTGTGTTGATCGATTATGTGAAATCTGAGTCAATTGACCCCTAAACCTGTGTGAGTCAATTGACCCCAATTAAGGCAAAGTATATAGGCTTAAAGTATGGACGTGCACTGTGCTGTGTGTGTTCGATAATTTTGTCAAATCCGTTTCATTATCAGTGGAACCCAATTAAGGCAATGACGCATTGTGGGAAAGTTGCCTTGGCATTAATACAAGAGGGCTATGTAGCACAATCCTCCCCACCAGCCGAGAGGAGAGTACCGAAGAAAAAAAAAACCATGGGATGTCGAGAACAACTTCCATAAGCACGCCGCTAATGGCCGTGCTATGACAAGGTCATCAAACTCGATGGCCAACGACATTTTATCGACATTTGCTTTAAGCCGTAGATGCACTTAGAAACGGGACGACAACTGCGGCCTCCGGTGCCGAAGACGGCCGAGGTCTGGCATTTTTCGTAGAATGCTACCACCGGGGGGCAGCGGATGTTTAGAAATATTTATTTGGACGCGAGTGTTCAACCTCATTGCCACTTGCTTTCTGTACATAGATCGGTGTTGTGTGCTCTGTAAAAAATGCAAAATTCTAGTATCGAGTCAATAAAATTGGTGATCACCAGATTGGCACTGCCCTGTGTGTTGTTTTGTTTGTCAGCGGGATGGATGTTTCAAGAAATGTTTTCTGTGAAGTGTCAGAATCACCTTTAGGGGCTAACGATGCTATACTTGGGACTTTATTGTTACATATCTTACACAAAATTACCTGTGTACATTCATTTTCTTTCAGCTTAGCATTGTAATGGCAAGGATATGGGGTTTGTTTTCAACTTGTGACAAACTTGTTCGCCCATTTTCATTTCCTTTTACCTATCTCTACAATAACAACCTTTCACTGCTCTCATTGGCCCATTCATCATACCCTTGCAAATAAAATAAATCAAACCCCTTGCGTACCTCAGCCCTCCTCACACATTGCGTAGCGAGGGCGTGAGCACTCCAATTTCGATACTACCCAAATGGAATGTTGAAATTTGATCAGCAAGCATAAGGATGTTTTCACTATTTGGTTGCAAGATCTTAAATGTAAAAAAAGAAACTTAAATGCAAATAAAAGCAGACTAACACAACATTCACCTGAGCTAGTTGGTATGTTCAAGTCATAAACGAAGATGTGAGCAAGACAACACGAATGGTGTTGTGCCATCTTGTTCTCTTCTCTTATGTATGTGTTTGCATGCCTTACCCTATCTTAGCACAAATTTAGATTACACACAATGTCGGACTCCAGCTCAAGCTGGGCTGATAGTTTCCTACATTCACTAGAGGGAACTGTGGCGCTGTGATCATTCAGCCACCATGAAATGATGGATAGTACAATGATTTTCCTAGTCTTCATGCTTACGGCTTTCAAGCGCACTTCTCTTTTATTGTTGTTCAGCCCTTTGTTTCGGATAAAAGAATGGCTCATTGTGAATTTCGTGCGCCGATTTCAATTGGTGAGCCTAAAAGGGTCAAGGTGGTCAAGTGGGACTGATGAAAACAGCAGAGCTGCATTGTCCACTGTTTGTCCAGTTCGCAACGTAGACAAAGTATCATCCTGCCGGCGGCCGTGTCAAGACAATTTTAGCGTAGCTGTGATTAGTTAGTTAACACCAGTTAATCATAGCAAAGCGTAATTAAGCTTACTTGAGCATGGTGATGCCTCATTAGCTAATACCCTTGTTACACAGACAGCCTAAACCTCGGTTAGTGTATCCGCGGTTACGCATAACCACGGTTCGCTTATGTTACACGGCATGGGAAACCGCGGTTGTACCAAACCGAGCTCGGCGACCTCGGTTTGGCGGTTAAATGAGAAAATGGCAGCCTCCATGGAGGACGTGTGCACGCCGGCGAGCGTTCGTGAAAAACGAACGAATTGGCCTGCACGAACCTTGAAAAGCCTGATTAGGCTTCGGGAAAACAATTTGCATCATCTACGGAGCACCTCAAGGAATGCGAAAGTGGATGCGGCAATAACAACAGAGTTGAACGCTGGACTGTCGGCAGACGCAGAGCCATTCATGCAAAGCAAGTCCGCTTTAACCGAGGACGCTTGTGCGCCGTGTAACATTGGCGAACCGTGGTTGGTGCTAACCATGGTTCGACGCGGCTAACAGTGGTTGGTCGTAACTGTGGTTAACTTGCCTGTGTAACAAGGGTATAACTGAGCTAATTAAGTCAAAGCCTCATTAAACCGAGTTAAGATTCTGGTGTGCCCAGTCATACCAAGCTCCGCAAGATGAGCCGACCTAAGCTTACACTGAGCCTAGTTAGTACTAATTAGGCTAATTATCTAATTAAGCCTGGGTTCACTTGGGCTGCAAGCAAATCGAGACCAAGCCTCAAATATGTAAATTAGGCCAATAATACTAAATAGCCTAATAAGGTAACTAAGCTACTTGGTGCTGTGATTGCCAAGCCATTCCCAATCGAACCCAATCAATACCTAGCCAATACTCTTGATTCGCAATGTGATCACATGAACACTTCGAGCATCAGCATGTGAACGCACGTGCCTAGTCAAGCCAAGGCCAGCCGAGTGCAAACCAGCTCTGCTCTGCTGAGCCTTGCGCGACTCGGTGCAAGCTGTACAAATTTCTAAAAATAATTGCTGGGGTTTCACATGCCATACCCACGACAGGATTAAGAGGGACACCATGGTAGAGGGCTCTGGAAATTTCGACAACCCAGGGTTCTTCAACGTGCACCTAAATCTTGGGCCTCTAGCATTTCGCCTCTGTCGAAATGCAGCTGTTGTGGCCGGAATTCTCCGATCTGGACTTGGGAAGCCAGCTGGCAACCCTCGGCCAGGCCCGGCGAGCCGCAGAAGCCAGTGGGGCCCTGGAATAGGGGCTCCACCCATCTGCACCAGGACTACCTGTGCGCATTAATAAAGTTGTTCTTCTTCTTCTATCTTGCGCCCTTCGGGTCAGCAAACTTTGTTTAATAATTAAGTTTTGCAAGTCAAAAATCCACACGGAGCCGAAAGAATGAAGCGTAGGCAAATCCATGTACTACCCATCATTCCCATGCTGGCTGAAGCACCATGCATTGCTCCCATAGACACTGGCACCTTATTTCCCTGTAGCTTCAGGGAAGGAGGACAAACAATGCAATCAACTGAGTACAAGATGGCTTTTGCCTTTGAGTCATCTCACGCGAACGCATAAGGGACCATGAGACATTTTCTTACATTGCTCGGGAAAACCAAGCACTTCCAAGAATGGAAACGGAAGACACTGTTCACCAAAAGTATGCTTTAATAATAATAATAGTTACAGGAGGCCTACCATACACATATAACCGACAGAACAATGCACTAAGCTGTCTTGCTTCCCCGTATAAAAAATTGCGCCGCCATCACAAATGCTCGGCACTGTTACAGAAACAGGAGAGGTTGAAAAACAGCGACATCAAAAAAAAAAAACACGCGGACATAGCTCTTTTTTTTTTTCCTTAAATATGTACAATACGAGAAGTGAGAAAATGAGAACATCTTCTCTTAGTTAAGACGGTGTCGTCGCACCTTGCCACGTTTCCGGTTAGAAATGCCTAGAAAAAAAAACAATAAAAGACACTCTGGAGGATGATTAACTCACGAGCGGCGGCACCGACCTCGCAAGGCGCGAAAAAAAGAAAGGTAAAAAAAGCCACGCAGCGTAGCAGTTACTAATTCACGCAACAGTGCATCGCAAAAGCCGCGCAAATCCACATTCGTTTTTTTTTTCTTCAAAGCTCTTCATTAGCGATATACGCTTTCGACTTCATCCACGAAGACCACCAGCACGGAAAGAAGACAAAAATAAAGCTCTCGTTCTCGGCAAATACATTTTAAAACAAAGACTGTTTATAGTACCGTAAAGACAACCATCACTCCGCCTTTCATGAGTGCATCTCAAAAATGTGCCCACCGTTTCTTTGTGCCCGTGCACAGAACTAGTAGGAAAAAGTGTTTGGCAACACTGTTTAGAACATGATCCTACAAAACAATATTGAGGCTGATCAAGTCACATGGCCACAGACACACTTAACACCCTTTGAAAGCTTTGCAAGCTGCTTATAGTCCCAACTTGTTTTAGGGGGTGGGGGGCAATGTAATAAAATTTTTTAAACAGTGCGTTGACATTTCACTTGGTCCTCAATCTTTCATGACAGTTGTGAAGTATATAAACTAAGTCGCCTACTACCCTACATGTGATATGAAACCAAGAAAATGAACGTGGCTGCTACCTTACGTCCAAACAGAAAACTAGTAACAATCTACCAACACATGCTGAATTGTATGGGGAAATTCGATCAACACAAGCTCTGCGAGGTCTCTCAAATTCTTTTTTCTGCGGAAGCAAATTATGCAAAGGAATTTGACAACCAGGCAGAAAGATTAATACTATATTTAATTTAAAGCCCAGTTATACTCATTGATTCAACTAATTCAACTGTCAGCACTCCCAGCACAAAATATAATGCATGTTCAAAATTTAATTTAAAGCCCAGTTATACTCATTGATTCAACTAATTCAACTGTCAGCACTCCCAGCACAAAATATAATGCATGTTCAAAATTTAGACAAAATGACCAAGAGTCTTTGGTAGCAATGACAATGCAAAATTCACCGACATGTACAGACAACTAAGGAGTTCAAGCAATTTTTTTTTGTATAGATGTAGTTTCAGCGGGCCTTCAGTGGCAGAGCTTGCCACCAACAATGCCGCTACTGAAGTAAATTTTATTTTTTCCCCACGTTTTGCGCAGGGTACAAATGCGCGAGGAATACTACCAAACCTAAAATGAGAAGCTACTTCAACATATTTCTTTCTTTTTCTTTTATTACAATCCCGACATGCTGCAGTGTGTTGAAGTATCGCGATCACTCATCTTCACAGTCCACAACAAGGCCAGACAGATGAAAAATTGCCTACGCTCGACCAAGGGCGCTTGTCGAAATCGCACTCTGCAAAACCAAGCGCTTCTACCAGATGCAATGCAGTCAAGGCCCACGCTCTATTCGCGCAGCCTTCCAGCATCATTTTTAAGTGGCTTCCAGATTAACCTAAACCTCACAATTTCACGTGAAGCGAGCCAGTACTGTAAACTTGTTTACCAGTTTACAATAGCTGCTCCACAGAATAGGCAGGCATACAAGACAAGCACGGAATCGGACAAAAAGACCAAACAAGCGAAACGACAGACGAGTTCTTGTGCATTTTCCTGGGCCCAGTCCAAATTTCGATGCTGTTTAATTAACATCCTTTGGTTAAGGTGCAGTAACCTTTACAAACTCCAGCTTCGAGACGAGTAAAAAGAGTTAACACTAGTTCCCGGCAGTTTTGCATCAGTGCTGCATTTTTCAGCTCTAAAACAAGCTATTCGTGCTCCCACCAATCGCACAACGAAGCAGAACTTCAAAGCAAAGGCCTAGCAAGACAGAAATAGCAACACAAAAAGAAAGAAATGTACATCAAACAGAAAAAAGCTTTTTATAAGAAAACCCGCTTACACACACACAGATACAGAGCTCACAAAACTTCAGTCCCAGTCACAGGCGCACGACAGACTCAAAGCAACAGCTAATGTTCAAAGAGTCAAGTCTTTCCGCAGCCCCATCTGTCTATCCGTCTCCGTTCGCTCACTGCTAGCAACGGCAGCCACGAGGGGTATTAACAGGGCACATCTGACCAGAACATGACAAAAGAGGGTTGAAAGAAAGGTCTAAAAAAAAAAGGTTTCCAGGCACTTGGTCTAGGGTTAGACTGCCTGCTTTTGGCGAGCGCAAACTTCCTCCACAAACCCTCAGCACTCTACTAGAGAAGCTTTGACAGACAGTACCAGCAGGTCGCGTGCGAGAAGGAAGCCACAACACTGAATGTGGTTAGCAGCGGTCTGTGAAAGTGCGCCAATGAGACACCGCGTCAAAAACCGCGCGTCGCAGGCAGCGGCGAATTGACACTCCCCGATCCAGGTGTCGCAAACGCGGTTCTGCTCCGAACGCACGCCAACCGTGACTTGTAAAAAGAAAGTTGGGGGTCTTCCGCCGCTTGCCCCACGTCGAGAACTCGAAACGGCGCTCACCCCACGCACTTTGGCCTCCCCACCTTGGCGCCAACCCTTGCACAACAAATGTACTGTGTAGAAGGTTTCAGAGAAAGAAAGGAAAAAGGGAAGGATGGTTCTCAACATCTTAAAGAGAAAAAAAGAGCACTCGTGCACGTCCCCCACAGCCCCAAAATGCCCTTCAATGTCACACAAACTTGAAAAAAAAAAAGTCCTTTTCCATGCACAAGGCGACGAAGCGTGACCGGCACTTTCTTTGAAGCCTCTTGAAATGCCAGCAGCTCGAAGAACATTCAAGGAAGTACCACAGCGTGGCCTTTTCCGCGCGGCATTGCCCGGAGACGCGGAGGCGGGCCGGTGCTCCGCCATCTCTGTCCTCGCAGCCCGGCTCGAGAGGCCAGGCAACGATGCACAAAGAGGAGAAGACGGGACTCGAGGATGTTGAAGACGACGACAGTGGACGAGAGAGGCGGCACCTGACGCACGGCGCGAAGTGCAAGCAGAGCAGGACGAAGGTGCGGGGAAGTTTTCTTCAACGTAGAGGAGGAGGCGGCACGCACAACAAAGCGGCGAAGACACTGCAGCGAGAGAAGCTCCTCCAGCCCCCTTTTTTCAGGCTTCTGACCGGGAACGGGAAAAAGGTTTTAACTCTAGAGCAGAACGCACTTTGTCTTCTTCGGCCTCTTGACCTGCGAGGGAGAGAGAAAAGACGGTGGAGGCATGGCGTGAGCCGAAGTAACATGCTAACAATACGCAATGTTTTTTATGATCAAACGGTAGCGCACCCATACACAGAGTAAGAAGAGGAGGACCATAAATACACAGCACTGTGTATTTGCAGTCTTTTTTTTGTGCACGGGTGCGCTGCCGTTCACTTATGAAGCACAACCACCTAGCCTATGTTTCAGTAGTGTGACACACAATGTGCCGATGATGTGCGAAAGATTTGCAATGCATGTTACAGTCGCAAAACAAGCCGGGACACAAACCAGCCTGGTCTACGTTGCTGGTGCACAGGCACCTTGATCGTTATGTAGTTCTCTGTATAATGAATATGGACCTAACGAGCTATAAAAGCAAACAAATAGCCTTGCCATTACTACAGCTTTAAGTGCACACATTCATAGCAAACTTTTATAAGGAAGTTATTTTCGTGTCAGATGCTGTCTTGTGGTTCAATGAGGTTCAACTGTCTGCGGTGTTTTATGGCGCAAGGGCCAGTGAGTTCCAATACAGTAATAATAATAATAATAATAATAATAATAATAATAATAATAATAATAATAATAATAATAATAATAATAATATCTGGGGTTCACATGCAAAACCACAATATGTTTATGAGGCACGCCATAGTGGAGGGCTCCAGAAATTTCGACAACCTGGTGTTCTATAACATGCACTGACACTGCACAGTACACGGGCATCTAGCATTTTGCCTCCATCGAAATGCGGCCGCCGTGGCCCGGGGATTCAATCACTCGACCTTCGGGTCAGCAGTCTAGCACCATAACCACTAGAGCACCACGACAGGTGAAGCAGGAGCAAAGGCAGAACACCCACCTGCAGGGCGGCCCTCGTTGCAGTCTCAAACACCTCGCGCACACCGTCCTTGGTCTTGGCAGAGCACTCCAGGTAGCCGTAGGCGTTGATCTTCTCCGCCATGGTGCGCCCTTCCTCCGGCGCCACGGGCTTCTGTTTCATCTTCGCAAGCTCCCGCAGCGTGTGCGGGTCATTGCGCAGGTCCTGCGTGGAAGGGTGCAGACAGCTGAGCCAGTCGTGTCTACTCCAACGAAATGTTTGGCGAGTCTTATCGCTCGGATTTAACTTGGACACCAGGCGTAACTTGGGCTGAACCCGTAAACTAGCATACTGCAGTGCTAAAAGGTCACTGCACCCAAGAGATGTGGAATGATAAGCCAGAGGGGGTGCAAGAAAATGAAAGGCATCTGACATGGCTTTCTAATGTATCGCTGCACGCTAAAGGAATGAATAACTTGGGGCCAAAGTGCAGCCACCTATGTTGGCAATCTAATGCCAGTCACATGGACGGCGTTACCTGCAGTTATGCTTCCGCAGTTAACGGTTACCCACAGTTAACGCGAACACTGTTTGCCATTGCTACACGGGCTCAGTTAGCACATTTGAGCAAGCCAATGAAATCACATGGTGATTGTGTGAACATGGTCGTCATCTGCACTTGCTATTGACACGTGCTTACAACTCTTAATTTATGTGATGTTACTCTCATTAACTGCAATGAAAACTGAAAACCACCACCAAAAGTCTAGCATGCGTTTCAGGGGCTGGTAACGCTCGCACGGTAGGGTAATGGCGGCAATGAGGGTGCCCTTGGGGGCTATTTTGTAAGCGTTCTATCACAGAATGGAGGCCGTCTGTTCTATCGGGCCGCATGCAATTGGTGGAGGCTCGTATGACGGTCAAGACATGAGAATAGGCAAGAACCGTCATAGAACGGTCTCCGGCTCCCTTCTATCGATACAACGGATACAAAACGGTCTCCGGAGGACTTGGATTGGATCGAAACGTAAGCGCTGGGGGTGGAGAATCGAATTTTGATCCAATCCAAGTCGTCCGGAGACCGTTTTGTATCAGTTCCATTGATAGAACGGAGCCGGAGACCGTTCTATGACCATTCTTGCCTATTCTCACGTCTTGACCGTCAAACTAGCCTCCACCAATCGCGTGCGGCCAGATAGAACGGACCACTTACAAAATAGCCCCCTTGTGGTCAGAGATTCTAATGCATGGGCCCTATGGGGAGCTTTTCCTCTAGTCTTGTACTAGCTCCATGAGGAAAAAACGCTGAAGTGTACAGCACTACAGTGTAGGGACGCACCTTTTTGTTCCCCACGAGGATGATGGGCACGTTGGGGCAGAAGTGGCGCACCTCGGGCGTCCACTTCTCCGGGATGTTCTCGAGGGAATCCGGGGAGTCAATGCTGAAGCACATGAGGATTACATCTGTGTCCGGATACGACAGGGGCCGCAACCGGTCGTAGTCCTCCTGCCCCGCTGTGTCCCATAAGGCCAGCTCAACCTGAACGAAAAAAGAAGAAGCGACACTCGTATTAGTAACGCATAACTTCACTCTCCCACAATGCATCCTGTGCGACTATTATTTGTGCACTTTCTATACCTTAATTATAGTTAACGCTGGAAAATGGCTAATGTTTAGTGCACGTACCGTAAAATCCCGAGTGAGCGCCCCTACTCGAGTAAGTGGCCCCCCTCCCTTTTTCTGGAGATTTGAAACATCCGCCAATGACTGAGCAAGTGCCCCCCCCCCCTTCCCCTCCCGCTGTTTTCACTGCTTCATTCAATGTTTTTACTCGCTTGACGAGGGCTATTAATGACAGTGAATACATGCCTATTCAAAAACATGCCACTGGAAGTATGCGCGGCTCTTCCACCACCATCTTGAATTTTGAACTGTGAACAATCAAGCACCTCAGCCCTCCCTCCTAATCTTGTCCGATTATCTTTAAGGGGGGACCCTGCTTAGGAGACATATTTCTTTGTTTTTGAGTACATTTTTATGAAACTTTCGCAGCTTATGTATTTTTATGTCCTGATTTCAAATATGCAATTATTTTTCTAGTACACTATGCTATTTTCAAAATATCAAATATTTTATGTGTACTGTTGGGAGCAAGATTTATTTATAAATTGTAAGAGTTATAAAGCAAATCAGCATATCACAATAAGCTGGAATGAATACTGTTTGCAATAAAACAAGAATGGATGTTCTAGGCCCAATTTAACAAAAGTTATAGTACGTTGAACACTTAACAAGTCAGCGATGTCAAGCTCGGTCAAACTGGGATCAAGCTGGGAATGTTCAACATACCATAACTTTTGTTCAAATGGGCCTAGAACATCCATTCTTGTCTTATTGCATACAGCATTGATTCCAGGTTATTGTGATAGGCTGATTTGCTTGATAACTCTCACAGTTTAGAAATAAAGCCTGCTCCTAACAATATGAAAACTATTTAATAGTTTCAAAACTACTTATTGTATTAGAACAATAATTGCATGTTTGAAATCAGCACATAAAAATACATAAGCTGTGAAAGTTTCATAATGATACGCTCAAAAACAAGAAACATGTTTCAGAAGCAGGGTCTCCCCTTAACCGTGGCGGCGGGGGGCGGGGGGGGGGGGGGGGCTTGCTTGGGGTTTTACTGTACGCTGATGTAACCTATTTCTTTTTCAGGTACAGCTTGTAAAGGAGGTCCCACTGCAGTCAAGTGACTTCAGCAGCTCCTTCTGCATATTAATTTCAATTTTTTAATTTCAATTTCAATTTTTATTTCGGACATAGTTACATAACATGAAATATGTCCACGAGGCAAGGCAAAAGGAGACTCGTATGTCTCCTGAACATCTGGTAATCTTGTTAATCACCACAGTAAACAGATTCTCATTCTAAGAGCAAACATTTGGGTAAGTTGGTACAGATGCATGTGTTGCATTCGCCTACTTTTCTACCGTATGTCCGCATCAGGAGTTGCACTGTTTAGTCTCCCACTAGAAATGACGCTAGCAGTTTTCATTGACAGCATAACTAAGAATTTCCGAAGAGAGTTTCCAAAGGCTTCCATAGCCCAATGACGAGGCATTTTTGAGGGCACTAAAGCAATTGAAAATAAAATAAAAATTAGAGGAGCCATTGCCCTATCAGGAAGATGGGTGCAAGCAAAGCTTGGTGTGTGTGTGCCTGACGCACTACTTTTCTGTCTATCGCCTTGCGCTATGCTCCCTGCAAACTGTTTCCTTCCTACATACCAAGATTTAGTCATGCATTCATATCCAGGCAACAAAGAAATGAGGCAAAGTGGAATGGCAAGTCGCAAATCAAATAGCTGTATGTATCACTATCTGGATGATATACATAACCAAACGAATCGAATAGACAATTAGGCCAGGGACAGCATAGGGCACATTAATTGTTGTGTGGTGTACCAATTGTGATGTAAAGTGAAATTAAGTGGACAAAAAATGGCTTGTTCCATCAGTGGAAACCGTACAAAACGTTTGTAGCAGCGTTTTCTTGCAAATAGTATACAACTAATTACCTCATCAAAATAAGTGTGCCAATTAAAGTGCCTGTTCAATGGTGTGTTGCCATTCACTGTCATTTCTATAGGCAAGGCACCAAGGCAATCCTGCATGTAGTAAGGCTTCCGGACTGACTGCAACAAGGCTCGGCAACCTGACTTACTTTTTAATCTAAATAGTTAGTCACTGAAGCAACTAACTAAGCAGATTATTCTATCTTTATAGGTTGGTATAAAGTCCCACATGAACAGCTCCAAGCTTAAATCTGCGAATTAGTAAGACAACAGGCTCCAAAAGTTCTGCCCGAAATTCAAAGGAATAGAATAAACAAAATAATGAATGAAGGATCAATACAGCCAGTAACAGTTACACTAAGAAATCACTAAATGCTCCATCCACAAAATCACACTGCTTTCCCCACCTCCGCACTTTCAAACAAGTTGAAATTAGTCTCGACTCTGACATCCTTCACACGACAGAAATGGTGCTGTTTATATAAATTCTCCCCCCATCTCAAATTCTCAATCACAAATGGTGGTACAGTGGCACTCAATATGACTTGCAACATGGGAGCACGTGGCCTCATGAGCTCAAACACTGCGTGCAGCTTCGAATAGCCATTATTTCAACAACTAAATGCCGTTCTCTCACTTGGAGAGGTTTCTAAAATCATTCAGTTGCGAAAATAAGAGCAAGTTGATGCTATGGGCAATATATGAACACGTGAGGCCATGCGCTCCCATGTTGCAAGTCATATTGAGCACGACTGTACATTTGTGATTGCATTTCTAAGCTGTTGCCGAGTGTTGTACAGTCGGAATCAGACTTGTCTGGAGCGGCCAGTCGGCTGCTTCAGCCGCAGTTTTTTGCAAAAATATGCAGAGAATGACGCTGTAACGATACCAAACATAGCCGTACCGCATGCTGGGCCCTTCTGCTGTAATTAAAGCATGAACGGAAGCTTGTAGCTTGCACAAGGTAGCAGCTGCGGACAGTGCCAGCGTCCACAGCCACGCGCTCGACCGCTCTAGACAAGTGCGATTCCGACTGTACTTCAGTGTCTCTTCTGCCGGCAGACTATCGGTGTTCAGCAATACACGTCCTACACAATTCTAGGGCAGGGATCAAGTGAGTATGGCTCTGAAAACTGTACAGAGTAGTCCAGAGCAGAACTCTTTGCCCCATCAAAGCCAATACAATACAGCAGACACTGAGACTAGTAGAATAACCGATGACCTGACGTTATCTGATCTGTCTAACTACGTAGACTTTTGACAGCACTAGTCAAAAGTGATGCTGTTGTCGTAGTCTTATACAAGCGTGCCTTCATTCACTGAAAAGATCAACACTGATTAACATGAGCTAACCAGCGTGGGCCTAGTAGTCAAACTGCCGCACAGGAAATGCCGTGCTTGAAATTCAATTTTTTTTTTAATGCCCAGCTTTAGAAGTACAGCCATCGCACACTGAATAATTGCGTGCTGTGCCCATACAAAACAAGTAGCAACACACACTCACAAAACTCGCTGTGTTTGTAATTCCGTAACGCAGTATGAAATCCGTAAAACGCGTTCGCGTAAGCAAAATGTGCAAAGATGCCAGCAGGTACGAGGAACAATGCAATCGAAGACTCCCTCGTGAAGTAGTTGCGAACAGCGCACGTAAGTGATTACGCTAGCGTCCGGTGAGGCGGCTCCACGCTCGCGACCGCCGCCCAGATTATCGTAACGAAGTCATAAATCACCCTGTTAGGGAACGTGTCAACTCACCTGCTTCCCGTCGACTTCGATGTCGGCGACATAGTTTTCGAAGACAGTGGGCACGTAGACCTCGGGGAACTGATCCTTGCTGAAGACGATCAGCAGACAGGTCTTACCGCACGCGCCGTCTCCGACTATCACGAGTTTCTTTCGGATCGCCGCCATCTGTGGTCTTTCTGCAAACGAATCAAAGTGGCGGAGTGAGGAACAAAAACTTAAAGACACGGTGACGTTTATCGGCCAGCAAGCAGGGCGTCGTAGCAAGCGCGTAGCAGTCACCCAACTTCCGACAACGAAGCGGAATTCGCCATGACTAACACGCAACTGCACCCATTCTAGGCGCCTCCTCGCGTTCTTTTCTTTTCCTCCTCCTCAAAAACTGCCCGCTTTTACCGGATACGAACAGAAAATCGGCGAGGAACGTCCAAAGGTGGCGATTTTCGTCAAAATTTAACGCTCGCGATGCGTAAGCTATTTCGGGCGTTACTACGAGAGGACCGTTGTCGGTCCTTTCGGAAATCATTCCTTTCGGGCATACCTCAATCCCACTGACAAGGTCAGCTAAACGTGCGGACGACACGTTATCTCGAAACGCGAAACAAGTGCATCGGACCCTCTCCGTTGCCGCATCGAAGTGCAACGCGGATTCACTGGGCAAGAAAAAACTAGTGAGCGAGCGCAAGTCCGGACCTGTGCACGAAAAATCGAGCAGAGAACGGGAAAACGGGCAGCGCATTTTGTTTACTTTCAGCTACGTCCGCGGTTCGAAAGACAAAGTAGGCATAGCAGCTGAGGCCGGGAATCCACAAACTGCGCGTCCGAGCGCGAACCAAAGCAGAACAGCGAGTATTCGCGCTTACGGACGGGCAACGGAGGTTCAATCGAATGGGCCGAACGAAAGCCGGTACTCGGGGGAGCGCTAGGCCTAAGCTCACAATCGGCCATGCAATGGGGTGCTCGAGATTCCAGCGGCGTTCGCTCGAGACAGCTAAGCTACGCCGAGCACTGGATCGAAAAGCCGGCGTTAATTCGGCGGCATTGTCACTGCGGAGCGTTGTCAGAGACGCTACTTACGTTAGGGGAAGAAAATATGTACACGGTTGGGAGTTTGACGGCTGTCGTCGCACACACCAAGGAAAACGACCACACCTCGCTAGGTAGAGCGGCGGGGCAGCACCTCTCTCGCGCGCGGGAGAGGAGGGTAAAAACAGCGGCCGGTGGAAAGGGCAAAGTGAGGGCATTCGCGTGGAATGTGGCGGGCGTTTGACGTAATGGGCCCAATCAACAAGTGAGCGCGCGCTCGTGCCTCTCGGGAATTAAAAAATTAAATAAATCGCAGGCACGCTGAATTCGATAAGACAAAGGAAATCAAAAGACGACCTGAACAATGGACTGACATTAAATGATGACAATTTTGCTTTTGAAAGAGCGGATGGCCAACTTTAACCAACAAATATCCAAGATTTAGGCAATATTAGCGAACACTACTAGCCAAATTAGCAATAATTTAGCCATCTGCAGCCAACACATCAGACAGTGTCGATTGTATGCGCGTGAATACGGTAGTTGAATTCAGTCAGCAATAGTGGCCGTATACTGTTCAAGAGTGTGAGGGGAAGGGGGAGGGGGGTGTTGCAGGAAGGTATTGTCTTCAATGAGCAGCCTCTCAGGCCGCTGAGATAATTTCAGGTCAAAGTGCGCCGAATGAAATAATCTGTCGCGAGAGTGACTGCCGGATGGGCGTATTTCTTTCCTCCAAGGCTCGCGTTGTAGAGCTTTTCAGACGTGCTATTCGAAGCGGTCGAAAAACGAAAAAAAAAAGAACGGAGAAAAAAGCGAAAGATGTATATGTGAAATTGCAGCCGGATCAGAAATACCCCGTGCAATAAGGAACCCTCGCTCTTTCCCGCGAAGTGTGGGCAACCAGGAATGGAAAGAAGCAGTGACAATGCTGCTGTTTTGTCGCGATTATCTAGCTAGCTGCTCGATTATATGCTAGTCTTATCAACAACCTCTCACGGGCCCGTTGATAAGTTGGGCGGACCCCTGCTTTGACGAGATATATCTAGCGGTGCTGGAACTGTGCCACATTACGTTCTCTACAAGAAAGAACAAAACGTTATGTTAATAGAAGGGCTAGAAAAAGGGGGACTCGGGAGCATGTTGGATGGGGCCCCAAGTCCAGGACCCCACTGGCATCCGTCCGCCACCTAACGTGACTCATTCTTTGTGACGTCACCAAGTAGCCATGGCGCTGCCGTTACTTACAACGATACAGCGCTTTATACAGAGGCATACGTACGAAGGTTGTGCGCATTATACTCTATAGTTGGCTCCCTACAGTGCAGACAGAAGAAGAAGAAACAAAAGAATTTCGCTGACGAATTCCGCCATATTAACGAATTATTCCGGCAATTTCCGCCAAATTTAAGAGGCAGCTGTAGCATCCCTGCGAACCAACCAGCACGAAAAAGGTGGCGAATTTGACGATGTCCAGAACACTGATGTGACCTCAATTATTATCACTCCTGGGGGATACAGTAGAGTTGTGATTCTTGTACACGTTAAAGTAGTAATCGCTCAGGCGCCTCCTCAACCCACATAACGGAGGGCAGGGGTGAGACTTGAACCCCCCCCCCCCCCTAATGGCGAACACTGCGCTCGCCTGTGTGTGCGTGCGTGTGCGGGGGGGGGGGGGTGATCAGATTATGGGAAATATCATGATACGTAAAGCTGAGGCTAGGGCGTCAACACATACACTCAGCTTATACATTCAAAAATTCAAGGGAGGGAGGTTATGTCAGGAGATCAAGGCTCTCCCTCTGGATCGGTCCGCGATGGAGGGTATATATACTCTTATAAATTGTACTAGACTCTAGAGGTTCCCTTTCTTTTAGTAATTTTTACGTGGAACGAAGTGCTAAATGCAAAACTGATCAGCATGCAGTACTGAACTTACCCCTAGGCCCTCGCTGCTATAGTTCGATGACGGGTGCGATGATAATGCGTCGAGAAGCCTGGGGTTAGATTAGGAGCATCCTGGTCCTGTAGTCTTTTTCATTGTTTTGTTTTTATAACAGGTGCGATGGGTGCTGTTTCTTTGCTCAAGTAGCATGTGCGTACTTCCGGGGTAGGAATATATGCCTCATTAGTATTCGAGCGTTCGTGACGATAGATACGTGTGCAGTGCGTCAGAAGGACACCACGTAAAAGTAAGAAAGAAAAATGTTGCCGGAGTTCAATATGTGTCGCACTGAACTTTAATAAGGTGCTTTTGCCAAGTGTGAACGACCTCGAATACAAGTGTGCGTCATCACTATATCAGAACGCACTGGGAGGTGGATAACATTTCGCCAAGGAAATGTACGAAATTAACGGGGACTCCCTCGATATGTGGCCAGGAGGACCACTTCAAAAGAAGCACATTAGAGAACCGTCATTGAATTACTTTGTGCGTGTGCTATCACCGCATTTAAAAATTGGGGGACCCTTAAGCTTCGCCTTTAAGAGTTGAACGCGATAGCGAAATCCGGCCCCTAGTGCGCACTTCAACCACTAAGTGCATACTTATTAATGTGTATTGTTACACACACACGCACGCACGCGCGCGAATTTTACAGGCTTTCGATCTAAAGCAAGAGTCGCATGGCCTCCAAGATATACGCCGCGCGCCGGCCCTCTCGGAAGCCATGAAAAGGCGAGACATATTTCTCACAATGCCTCACAGATGGCAGCACATTATCTAGCGTTTGCTGCGTTGGCTTGATATGTTTTCCTCTAGATGGACATAGTTGTCCATTTTTAGAGCTGTTTGAAAGTTCGTGTGTGTATTTAGCGGCGATAGCTGCACTATCCCGGCGTTTTTCGACGCAGTTTGATGGCCTCGCGAATGCGCCTACCGTATGGGCTCGTTTTCGTCGTGACACCTGCCGAACAAAATGCGTCGAGACTCCTTTCACTACATGACATTTATGTAGTGTTTTTGTCCGAAGCAGCTGCAAGCAACATCGTGGCTTTGTGGTAAGACAACTGCTTGCCACGCGAACGGCCCGGGTTCGATCCTCACTGGGACCGAAGATTTTTATCGTTTATTTTATTTGCTACTTTCTCGATTTTTCGCTCACGGATGATTTTTCGCTCACAACCAACGGTGCCGACGCCGACAGCGGAATTTCTGCGACACGAGCTCTCTAACGCTACCGCGTTAAAATAGTTTTCGCCTCATGGCGCCCGCGCGTCGTAGTTAGCCTAAACGCCGCCGAGCGAGAGTTGGCGCCAGTGGCGCCACCTGGCGGGAGCGAGGTTATGCGGCGCATGAGGAAAAGTTTCCCTCTTTTGTGGCCTGGCGCGGCTATGGTGGCTAGAGGAAACATGTAGCGCCTTTAACAACACGGGCGCGGGGTATAAGCGATTATTAGAAACAAGTGAAACTAACGTCTAGCGGCCATAGTCGAATGTCGGTGACATTGTATGTGTTATGCTGTTTGTGTGTGTGTTATGTTGTCTGCGTGTTTTATTGGCATTATATTGGATTGTTTGGCACGTTACTACCAGCTATTCCTGATATTCGGCTTGCGGGCTCGTGTAAATTCAGTTCATAAATGCACACGCGTTCGTTACATTATACGGTGTGCGCTTGTTCCGAGAGCGGCTCTTTCGATACCCCTCAACTTTAAATGTGTAAAAGGGCATAGCTATAGGATATTACTTTGGAAAGGATCCAAACCCTCTCTATACATGTGCGTGGATTAAGAGCGCCCCCACCCCATAATTCCTGCTTGTCCCCCCGTATCCCAAAGAACATAGCGCATAAGAACACTACGCATAACGCGTAATTGTATTTACGAAGCCGTACCACGACTTAGGCTCAAGTTCAAAACCTTATGCACATAAAAACTGAAAATTTTGGAGGGGGTTGGGGAGTTCTATAAATAAAATTAATATACCGTAAAATGCCGAGCATGCGCCCATGGGGCCCAGGACCGGCCCAGGACATTTTGAAGAGCTTGGCTTAGGTCCCCGTCCTTTGAGACTGTTGGCCGTCCTTTCTGGCAGCTATTTCACAGGGGGCTGTTTATGCCCGCTTCTTCTTCATTTCAGGCTTTTAAAGTTCGGCTTATGGCCCAGTGACAAGTCAAACATTCGGTGTAAAATGCCCCTCAAACGACTTTGTACGTGCAGAATATGTTGTGTTGATGAACAACTGAAGCGACGACTTAAGCTATGACAAGTTAAAAGAATTCACCGACGATTACGATACTGCCTAATTCGCTGAGCGCAGCTTCGTGTTTGGGCAACGCCAGCTGTGTTTGAAGTTTTGACTATCCGCAGTTGTATAACATTCGTTACATATTACCACAGAAACTGCCAGCGTTCGAGTGCTACGCGCACAACTCTGTGCATTGCAGGCGTTGTGAACCAAGCGAAACGCTGACAGCCCAGTTACGACAAGCGAAGCCAGCCGCAGTGCACGTGCCAACTCTGCATGCGCACGAGCTCCGACCGAGGGGCCAGCGCGCGTGACGGGGGTAGAAAGCGAGGTTAGAGGCCAGTGGCTCGTGATACCGACAGACTCCGCGTACGCTCTCTTTGGACGCCAACGGCCGCGCCGCTCAACGCAGGAACGGAAGAGCTGCGCTCCAAATGTCTTGAACCCCGTAGAGAATGGTTTTGAGAACAAAAAAAAAATGCTACTGAGAGTACAAAGCTATCCCGACACATTGTCAGTGAATGCTTTCGCACAGGCCTACTCGCTAATAAAACACGGGTAATTTCTTGCTTGTCTACAAATTGGTAGCCTTTGACATGCCTGCCTATAAAAGTGCCAAGAGAAAATGGTACGCATTTTTTAATTTATCAGTAAAGGGTTTGACTACAAGTTCGGTCACCAATGAGCAACTCAAGTATTCGTCCAGAAAGCAACGTTTGGCGGAAAGATTCGTAGCCGCAGCTTCGCACAAAGTGTAGTGGCAGCAAATGGTATTTGCTACCGTCTGAGAATTATTTTCGGCCACCTTGAACTGAATTCACTGGCATAATTACAGCTTCCCGTGCCAGCGTTAGCCCTCTCTCTCCTCTCTGGTGCATGTTTTAACAAAGTAAAGCCTGTTAATACAAAAAAATTCGGCAGATCCCACGCATTGTGGGAACCGATTTTATGCGATGCAGTCAACGAGTAGCCAAGAGCTACGAGGTGGATCGATGTCTTTGTGTAAATTGAAAAAAAAAATCTGGAGTCTCCCACTTTCATAATGATATCGCGGTGTCCGCCCCTAAGAGACTAAATTTATATTAAATTCTTCAATTTGGAAATTGGACTTCCTCTCTCTCTCTCTCTCTCTCTCTCTCTCTCTCTATATATATATATATATATATATATATATATATATATATATATATATATATATATATATATATATATATATATATATATACATACATACACAGGGTGTTTCAAGATATATGTGTCCAACCTTCTAAAAAAATCTGGAAAATGCGATATTTGATTGCTGCCTTCAGAATTGGTTTTTCTGTAGTGGCAGGGATTTTAAGATGGTTAAAGAAATTATGTGGGACTGTAATTAAAAAAGTTAAATTAACTAACTTTTTCATTAGTGGAGTTAGGTGGTTGTGTTAAGTGGGAGAATTGAAGTTCTTCATGCCAGAAACCCAACTCAACTTTGAGATTTCGAAAAAGCGGCCTCTAGTAATAATTACGAAGTAATGAAATTCAACCAAATTCAATGGCGAAACCTAAGCAGAAACATGGAAGAACGCAACTGCCATATTATTCTGAGACGTCCAAAATGAGTGAATGACATTTTCTGTAGCGCTAGGCATCATTAGATGGTCAGAGACATGAATTGAGACAGTAATTAAGAAAGTTAAATTAATTAACTTTTTAATTAGTGGAGTTAGGTGACTGTGTCAAATTGGGGAATTGAAGTTCTTCGTGCCAGAAACCCATCCCAACATTGAGATTTCGAAAAAGCGGCCTCTAGTAACAATTACGAAGTAATGAAATTCAACCGAATTCGATGGCTTTCGCTGTTGAAAGCCGTTGCATTTCGTTGAATTTCATTACGCCACAACAATTACTAGAGGACGCTTTTTCGAAACCTCAAAGCTCGGATGGGTTCCTCGCATGAAGAACTTCAATTCTCCCATTTGACACAATCACCTAACTCCACTAATTAAAAAGTTGAATAATGTAACTTTCTTAATTACTGTCCTAAATGATGTCCTTAACTACCTTAAGATTCCTGCCGCTACAGAAAAAGCAGTTCTGAAAGCCCCGAGAAAATATCGGATTTTCCTGATTTTTTGAGAAGGTTGAACACATTTCTTGAAACACCCTGTATATATATGGGGAGAGACAAATGTGGCAGAGCAAGTCGGGCCCCCGCCCCCTCCAGTAAGATGAAAACTCTCCGCCTATGCGGTGAAGGATAATCCAACCAGATAAGGAGGGGGGCGCTTGCTCGGTCCCGGACCGAAATTCAATATGGCGGCAGGAGAGCCACTAAAAATAAAAAAAAAATGCCCGTCCACGTTTCTAATGAAATTCGTTATTTATTTACAGTTTTTATTCCGCCTCCTCACTGTCAAACCATTAAAGCAGCGACCGGTTTGACCAATGTACCACCAGCCACATGACAACGGAATTTCATAAAAAAAAAAACATTAGATACGCATTCAGTGTTCTCATTCTTGTGGCTCTTTTTAAACAAGCGATGCTCGTCTTGAAAAAAAGTGGCCGCGGAGGAGGAGGCGGGGGGGGGGGGGGCTTGCTCGGTCATTGGCGCTCATTTCAGATCTCCCGAAAAAGGGAGGGGGGCGCTTGCTCGGGAGGGGGCGCTTGCTCGGCATTTTACGGTATAAAGAACAGAATAAATTCGAAAGGAAAAGGTTCGCGGTATCGAGCTCTCCACGCTCAGAAACCGGCGGCCCCAAGGATAGCAAGCCTATGCACTTGGCTTTATGATGTCGTATATACTTATTGGACTGAAATTCTGACATCATCGCTTTCTTCACGCTGGGCTTGGAAATGCAAATTTCGAACCAAGCAGAATGATGCGTCAAGGCAGAGTGCACAGGCTTGTTATCTAGGAAGCGTTGACCGCGGTCCCGATCTCTCTATCTCATCTTTACTGTGCCTGCTTAATGGGCTCGCCAACCGACCTTGGTGGTCAATGCTACTTCCTCGGTTTTTCGTCGCGCTGGACGCCCCAAATCTCGAAGGACCGCTCAGTGGCGTTCAATAACGCATTTGTGCGTTCGCATAAAAAGTGAGGTTTGTACAGCGGAGTTCTAAATGGCACACCTCCTTGATTTTGCGCCGTCCGTCCGTGTCTACAAAAAAATTCGACGCTTCGCGGACACCGATGAAACAGCGAAGCTGGTGGCCTTCCCTTCGTCAGGCTAACGCATTTCTATGTTTCGCAAGTCTTTTAGGTATGTTCTATCACTGCTCTTTATTAAACACTCTTTGTTAAGCTTTGAGGTGTTGGTGTAGTTTTATTGTATCTTGACCATACAACTCTTATACACAGGTTTACAAAGAAGCCTTCGCTTAAGATGCTCCGATATGTTGTATCACTGATCTTCATTAAACACCCTTTGTTAAGCTTTGAGGTGGTAGTACAGCCACCACCTTTTATAACCCCAAAGTATCACGTGACAGTGGTGTGACTGTGGTAACGCGCACGCCATCTGTTGGGCTAACTGTTGCCTTCTTCCTTTTTAATGGAAGTTGTGCGCAGGGAGATTTACCCAATTTCTGTGGCACATGCGCGTTTATGATGACGATAGTTTTCGGACAGGGCGCACAGATTTCTGTGGCACATACCCGTTTGTTAGGCTAACTGTTGCCTTAATTTTTAATGGACTAGTGGTAAGTAATGGGATTTACTCAATGTGTGTGGCGCATACCCGTTTATGATGCCCGCAAGCGTTACCACGGGTCCCGGACATGAAAGGCTCGACCAAGTACAGCTGCGCCGCCAAATTGGGGCAGCTACGAGCTAGTGGTGCGAAGACTGAGGAAACAGCGGAGCTAGTGGCCTTCCACTCCTCCATTCCCTCCTCCTCACCCTCACTTCCGTTTCCCTCTCCCTTGTTATACTGTAGTATACACGGCTATGCTAATATTTACCCTCTCCCCTAGCTGCTACTTTCCGTCACTTCACTTTCCCACTTCCTTGTCATACTATATAGTATAAATGATTATGCTATGTCTTCTTTCGCTCTCTTTCTGTTCTTACTATCTATTTCTCTTCTCTCTACTTCTTTCTTTCTCTTTTTTGTTTATCTTTTTCTCGTTCTCTCACCTCACTCATATGGTTCCCATAAATGGAAGGTTTGCTAGCGTGCCTGGATAGCCGAGTGGCTACGACGTTCGCCTTCGGACCGTACGTGTGTACCCGGGTTTGAATCCCGTCTCGCCGAGAAATATCGTATTTTGTTTTATTTGTTTCTCCTCCCCACCTCTCCTCCTTTCATTCCTCCAACGCGTTGCTAGGCGACGCATGGTGAAGTCGTCGCTCGGCGACGAAAGGCGCAGTTTCTGCGAACGCCGCCGGGCCTGCGTAAACAGCTCTGCTGTTTAAAACCCTAGCGCTACCTTGGGCTGAAGAAAATAGCGCTGGTTGAACAAGGACACAAGAAGCAGAAACCCGTGTATTGCGTCCTTGTCCAAACACTGAGGTTTCCTTCGACGATAATGTACCAACAAGCTCAAATTTCAACTGCGCTATACTTTGGGAGCAGTGGTGTGTCAGAGTTGTGGTGTGTGGTATGAAACAATGCATTAGCTAGAACGCCCGGGGAATAAAGACATAACTGAATAAATAAAAAAAAAACCAAGCTCCGCTAACGTGAAACCTGGAAAGGTGCAAGTGCTTAGCATAGGGACACGTCAATAGCAATGAGAGGACAGAGTCCTCTCAGGCGCGGCCGTGTCTCAGACAACGTCCATCGCAACAAACAGCTTTTCCTGAGCCAACGCGCAGTTTTATTATTTGCCACTTGTTTTACCGTGACGGGCGACGACAGGAGACGCCGACAGCCCGAGCACATTGGAGTGCCTCGATGCGCGCATCGAGGCACCCTAATGTGCTCATAAGATGCTTCGTACCTAAAATTGCCGCCTAAAAAAAGAAGTTCTGGGGAAGCCCGCAACCTGTGCAATAAAATTATACGCTTCCGCATCCCTTAGACAACTCCCAAAGCGGACATTGTGCTCGTCAGCTCCGCTGGTCACCATAGGTGGGCAAACTCACTCATGTGTCGACTCACTCAAGCTCAAGGTCAAGCCGTGAGTGAGCCTGGCTGAGCAAAATGTTGGTGAGTTTGAGTCCGAGTGAGTCCGGTTGAGAAAAAGTCTAGTGAGTCTGAGTCCGAGTGAGTTCGGTTGACGAAAATTTCGGTGAATCTGAGTCCGAGTGAGCTCTCACAGCGAAATATATTTCTTGAGTGAAATTTTTGCCGACCTATATGCTGGTCACCTAACCTTCACAGAGTGCAATTGCTCCCACTTTTAGATGCGAAGCATTTTACGGCGGAGTTCAATCCAGTGGTGGTGGTGTGCGGCGTGACCACCCTTACTGCGCATGCGCATCCTCCTCCCCTCCTCTCCTCTCCTACGCTGCGCAACACCGCGCGCCAGCGCATGCGCGTCCCCTCCCCCTCTCTCTCCTCTCCTACGCTCCCCCCTCTCGCGCGCCTGTCGACTGCGTTCCCCGCTCGCCCTGTGAGAATTAACGGCCAGGCTAGAGGGAAGACACGACGCGCGTAGCGTTCCTCTTCGTGTTCCGCGACGCGAGGCAGGTAGCATGCCCAGCGAACCCCAACGGAACGCGATCGTGCAAGTGCTCCGGCTTCGCATCGCCTCATTGTCCCCTTTAGCGGGAGATGGTGTAATTTTATTTTTAATTTTAGCAAGAAAAAGATTTTGATGCTGACTTACATACTTCTGAAGTTGCAGTTTACTGTCAACTGAACTATTTGCATTAAAGGGACATTAAAGCTAAACAATGAATCAGTTTACAATGATAAAATATGCTCTAAAAATTTCGCTGTCGTTAGTTTATCATTATGTTTGTCATTTAAAAGAAAGTTAAGGTCAATGTTTCATTTTCAATTTCGCGCCGAAACCTCCACGTTTAACGCTACAGGTGGTCAAAATTAGTGCACCGCTCCCTTTCAACGGCGTCCCTATTAATGTTGTTGTTTTGGAACGAAAAACCTCAATGATTAATTAATTACATTTAATTTAGGTGCACGTTGCAGCACCCCAGGTGGTCGAAATTAATCCGCAGTACCCCACAACGGCGTGCTTCCACAGCGGCGGCCCAGAGATTTGTTGTTGTTTTTGGTTTGTTTGTTTTTTCGCGGTGAGGCTTGACCTTCCTGTCCCAACGTGCGAGCGGCCCGCAGTCTTGCCCCTATACAAACGGGGTGAATATCTTCTGGGCCCAAATAAAGTTGACTGCCTACCTACCTACCTATATGGGCTGCAGAACATGGTGGCACGTTTCATTTTCCTGTATAGTAACTGTGCTAACTACTACACAAGGAGGCTCAAAAAGAATTGCTGGAGTGGGAATTGTGCCTAAGAGCGAAGCCGTGTCCTAAGATGGCGGCCGCGGCCGCCATCTTAGGACGGGCACTGCGTTAATTTACCAAAACTCATGTTAGGGCGTTTTGTAAATGTTATGGAGGATCCTGGCCAGTACTTTTTCTTTTGTTTTTGCAGCACCACTTTGCTTTTAGGAAAGTTGTGAATTGTCGTTTACCCGTTTTTCGCAAGTTCCTTTAGCGAACGCCCATAGCGGTTTCTCTGAAAGCAAACAGTCGAACTTTATTCAAGGAAAAGGGGGATCTTGGAGTCTCTATGGCTGGGGCCCTACGTCCAGGTAGTCCAAGGCTCCACTGGCATTGGTCGCCTGCCGGACTTGATCCAGGAGCGCGAGCTAAAATCACGGGTCTGAGCTGGCGAGTTGTCTCCCACTGCTCCGTACTATAGCTGTTAAAGGTTTTCCGAGAAACTTATAATAAACGCTTTTCGCCCCCACCACCATCACGGACACACCGCTTCCCAGTTTCCGAAAAATACTGCTGTGGCACCGGGACCATTTCCGCGAATTCGTGATGCGCATTAGGCTAAAATCACTAAAAGTTACGCGTGGTTAATGTTTCGAACTTCAGATATTTGTGAACGACTGGCAATAACAAATTTTCTTCGAATACACTAAAATAAAAAAAGCGCTCAGAAGGCGCACGATCCCGAAGTTTTTCGCAATATATGGCGGACGGCACTCCGACAGCTCACGTTTACTTTCCACGTCACGACTGTTCTCACCTGCTGTTGTTGCGTTGCTGTGCCTTCGCTTAGATTGCGCCAAAAAAAAAATTATTCTTCAAATATTTCTTCTCAACATTTTAACGGCTGCGGAGCGAGCCCGGTCGGACCTTGGGTCGGACACGGAAAGAAACAAATTTGCCGTGGTTAAACACGGTTAAGTCAAGTTTGTCGAGCGGTAGCTAGGTTTTGCTAGCTTTGTGGAAAGACAAGACCATTGGTTTGTGGAAATTTAACTTTTTCGCATGTCTTGCTAGGCAGGCAGTCGCTTTTGTAGTGCTCAGCAATTACCGCATCTACAACTGCACCACAAGGCAACACACAGACGCTGCTAGACGATCTCGGCACGAACGCGTAGTGAACTTGGATGCAACCAGCGCCTCTGGCGGTGGCGGCACGCAAGACTGACCTAATGTCCCTAGATTTTAGACTGACCTTGAACCGCTATTTTTGCGAACGCGCCGCACTTGCGTTTCGCTGAAGCTCCCTGGCCGGCGATCCGATATGACTAGCGAGGCGCGTGGTAAGAAACACGTGACCGACGCACGTGATACGCTGGAGAAACCAACGCTTCTAGAACTACTTCTAGACGTAACGTTGAGATAAACGTTGGGAGAAACGTCGGTGCTAACTCATCGGCGAGAAACTTTCGCGCCATCTCGCGGGCGATGTGTAAACAATTTTCTGCGGCGCAGCTCAGAGACGCGCTGGCATGACCTCGGTTGAGCTTGAAGGTCAGATTCACGGAACCAGGTGTTTTTTGGGTTTTTACCCAGAAACACCTGGTTCAATTTGTACCTATAGTCAGATACAACTTAAGAAGTCTGGAGAGGCCACGCCCAGACGACCGAAAGCGTGGCAGCTGATCGCTTGCACGGCTAAAGAAATAGTCCCGCTCATGCACTCGGCTGTGTTCTTTGAAGGAGGGGTCACCGGCCGTCCCGCTCGTGACGTCAGCCTGGAGCACGTGCCCGTTGGTGCAGGCTTGTGTGCATCCGGTTTTGAGAAGGAAATGCCTCGGATTTCTTAAATTGTAGTATACAGAGCTAGGGGCGTAGCCAGGGGGGGGTTGGGGGGGGGGTTAAACCTCCCCTCCCGAAATTTTTCAGTTTTGCTTGCGTATATATACACGTGCACATACAAACGCATGCACGAACATACATAAAGTATGGTTGAACCCCCCTCCCCCCGAAAAACATTTCTGGCTACGCCCCTGTACAGAGCAGTAGAGCTATCTCTCCAAAAACTGTTAAAATGCGCAAGAATTTCTATGCCCGCTCAACCCTATGTCACATAATCCGATAACCGCTATCCAGAAATAAATGTTATTATAACATAGAAGAATATTTCCTGGGGATACTGCGTTTGAATCCAGGTCCCCACGCTCATAAGGCAAGTGCCTTAACCATGGTCTACACACCCACACTTGTAGAATGTGAGCGTGTCTTAACCTGTCTGAAAGTGTGAATGCGTTCTCACCGCGGTGCAAAAACGTAAAAGGAGAACGCTTTCTATGAAGGCTTCGTTGAATTTCGTGGTAGTGAAATAAAAGCCCCCTCTAGTACAAGATGTAAAGCCGACAGTGAGAACACTACACATCAGGAAAATTCCGTCTTTGCGAAAATTTGATGCCAAACACGCGCTTCGGTGGCCGCGGGGTGCACCTTCCGTGAAGCCGTTCCAGACGCTGACGAACGCTGGAAAGAATCTGCAAGGGGCAGGCTTCGCCCCCCCCCCCTCTTAAGTGACTAAGGGGGGGGCGCCCCCCTTTCCCCCCCCCCCCTCCCGTGCGGCGCCTATGGATGCCGCCCGAAAACAACGCTCTAAGGAAGGCTGCCACCTATAAAAATGTGAGCAGCTTGCAGTAGCGGCGCAAGGCTCGACGAGCAGCTGAGCTAGTGGCCGTTCTAACTTCTGTTGGCCTCTACAAGCTCGACTAAGTCGTTGCTAGGTCTGGCTAGGCATTGCAAGGCTTGGCTATGTGGAACGTAGAACCAGCATATTGCTTGGCGAAGTGTCGTTGTGGCTACGTGAAGTGGACGATTAATTAGTATGTTCTTAATGAGCTCGGTTGTAATATGCAAGGTCTTAATTTGCACGGTCTTAATTAGCAAGACCTTAACAAGTTATTAACGAGCGAACTTCTAAAAAGCACGAATATGGTTAGCATGGTCTTAATTAACTTTAATTAGCAAGGTTATATGAAGCTGAAGATTAAGAGAGAGCGCGCCGGCCGAGCAACGCGGTAGAATCAAGGAGGATCCAGCATTTTTTTTTATCCTCCTTGGCTTGGCTAGAATGTACAGGCCGATCGTGATGATGATAGTTTTTTCGTTCACTCTGCACGGCCTAAACATGAAGCAGCTGCTCAGTTAAAAGTCGCACGGTCACTCATGCATTTGCTCAAGACGACTCGAAGGCGAAAGCCATCTTCTTTTTCTTCTCATTCGATTGTACTGATCTCACCCCCCCCCCCCCCCACCTGGAAGCTTTCTGCACCCAACATGGTTTTGCGGCGCCTCCGGAATCAGAGGCATTGGAACCTTTCTGCACCTCACGTGGCTTTGCAGTGCCTCCGAGATTGGCCTATTTTTGACAAAGCGACTATGCCATGTGGTGACGTGATCACGTGGCGTCACGTTATGTGACGTCATCAGACGATGATTTTTTTTCGCACCACTCGTGTTGACGCTGCCGACGCCGACGGTCGCTTTTCCCGTTTGATGAGGTATTTAAGGCTTTTAATAGAATTCTGCGATTGCGCATCACTTAGACAACTCCCTGAGGAGATTCGGCGTGAATATTTTTAAGGTGAAAGCCTGAGATGCCGCATCAAACGCGAAAATTGACTGTTGTCCCGCGTCGGCGGCGTCAGCACGAGTGATGCAAAAAATCACCATCACCTGATGACGTCACAGATCGCCAAAATTTGTGACGTCATCATGACGTCACCCTGACGTCTTATAACGTTACGTCACATGGTGACGTTATCACATGACATTCTTGCTCGGTCAAATGTGGGCCGATCACGGAGGCAGTGCAAAAGCACGTTAGGTGCAGAAAGCTTTCAGACTGGCGGGGCAGGATTAACACATCGACTGAGAAGTAAAAGATGGCATTCGCCTTCGAGTCATCTTAAGGGGTATTCACACGAGGGAGAAATCCGCGGGGGACAGTGGGGGGTTTGCGGATCACGTGACCGCGACGTCACGGATTAGTGAGTGGGCGCGGCCCCCCTGAACCTCTTCGGAGGACAACCTTTTCCCCGACAGGACAGACGATCCCCTGGCGGTGGGGGAAATAGCGGTATTTCGGGCTCTTGTTTGGCCACATTGATGCACTTGCTGACAGAAGCGTTAAATTGCAATTGAAGAGCGCATCTATCATAGCAACCGCAGCACTCGCAGTTGACGCTCACGGGAACACTGTCACTGATCAATCCGAGCCCGCCTGCGCTTCCTGAACCGTGGCGACAGGCGGCGTTGTCGGCGCTTTGCGCAGCGCCTACACTCTAAGAAAAAGTCGAGTATTTGGGGAGTATTTCTGCTAAACAACAATAATCGTCATCCACCTCGCGTACTTTCCTCGCGTTATCACCGCGGTCCCGACACTTCCCGGTCACGAACGGCGCGCGCGTTATCGGCAGTGACATAGCATTCTTGATAGGAAAGTGACGAGAGCCGGGTTTTCAAGAAAGGAAACGCAAGCAAGCCGAATGACGATTATTGTTGTGTAGCAGAAATACTCCCCAAATACACACCACGCGTTGTTACTCATTTACATGTGCGAGTGGGCAATGTCACGGAAGATTCACGGTTACCAAACGATCCCCAGTGCTTCGCCCACTCGTCATCGTTCACTTCGTGGATATGCGTGGATTTTTTTTTTCTTAAAATGTACAATGTACATACAGTAGAGATGCAAAATAAGGGCTCCTCCAATGCATGGCTCCATCATCTTGTCGCCGACCGAACGGAAGCTTCACGCGGAACGAGCAATCGTGCACGCAATGTGTGAGCAATCATCACTCGCCCGCTCTCGTTATAATGTTTTGCCAACACGATCGCGCCCCGTAGCCTTCGCTGTACTGCACGGAACTGGCGGGACGTGTTTATAGACACCCTCCACAACTGCAGGAAATGTACACGCACCAATAGACTCGATGACATACTGCGCGGCATGCAGATATGACGAAAAAGAGCAAAATAGCATAGCATTACACAATGGACCGTCTCTTCCGACACCCCATAGCGTCATACACGTGTAGCGTTGCGAGTGGAGAGAAGAATCGAGTTGTCGTGGTGCCCGGAAGTGGTATAGACTAAGACGAAATTTGCAATGTTAAAAGAGCAACACCGCTGCAACAATGAAGCACGAGATTGCTCGTACTTGAAACTTTGGTCCACAAGAGAGTTGGAGCTTCACTTTCACTCTGGCGCACAATTAACCTAGATAACTCGCTTTCGTACACCGTCCTGGCAACAGGGGCGTAGCCAAGGGGGGGAGGGTGTCCCCCCGAAATTTTTCACTTTTGCTTGCGTATATATACACGCACACATACAAACGCACGCACGAACATACAGAAAGTATGGCTATACCCCCCCCCCGAAAAAAATTTCTGGCTACGCCCCTGCCTGGCAAGGCCGAGCAGTGCAGCGCGGCAGCGGACGATCGGTGCTGGTCCCTTTCGTGCCGGGCGCTTGTACACGACACGCAGTGGCACGCATTTACTCCCTGTTAGAGGAACCGGCTACAGTTAGTCCAACTTTGCCCGATTTCAGCTTAGAGTGTGAGGCTAGTCGGCGAGATACAGTGTGTCCGTACGTGTTATACCCTGATTTAAAGATCAAATGTTAATTACATTTAGTATGGTAGAACGTTTGTTTATTTTTTACACGTTGACCAGGAACCCATGGGCATCGGCAGGGGGCTGCAAAAGGGGCACTTGCCCCCTACCCAAGCCACATCAGCCCCCCCCCCCCCCCCCCATTGTGCACCCTTAAAGACAAAATCCTGCCGACGCCCATGAGGGAACCCATGAAGTTTATATATACAGTTGTAGTGTGTGTTAATGTTTAAGGTGTGGTACGGCCGGGTTAATGTGTGATCAAGTGATTGGCCCATTTTTCTTCCTTGAAAGCAGTTTTAGTGGACATGTCTGCTAATACATGTTGGTGAATTACGCCGTTACCAGCTACAGAATATGCAGAACACTATCGTCCTTGAGCAAGATGGCGCTCCCCTCATTGGGCAAAAGTTTGCGATTGTCTGAACGAAACCTGCCCAAAAGGTGGATTGGAAGAAACAGCAGTTCCTGATACTGTGACATTGCAACAACGCATCAGAGATGCCACTGGCGCAATCACATAAGACATGTTGCAGAATGTGCGGCAAGAGATTGAACACCGGCTTGATATTTTGCGTATTACCAGGGATGCAAACGTTCAGATGATTTAAATGTTGAATTGTAGTACCAGTATTAAATGTTTCTGTAAGGTTCAACACTTATGAGTAGAGGCCCATGTGGTATAACGCATGTTTCATTTACTGCATCCAATTAAGAGTTGCGTTGTTCTGTCACCAGGGTAAACATTTATGGACACCCTGTCCTGCGATGCACACCTATAGGGGTGCTAAAGAGGGATTAACACTAAATTAGCTAATAAAAATTAGTTAATTAGTTAAGGGTGGATGCTTGGACGAGTTGGCACGACTAAAAGAAAGACACCGACACAGCGCTGTTGTTTGTGTCCCTCTTTTAGTGGTCTTCGTTTTAATTTCTAGCTAATTAAGTCGGGAATCTGCGAAAATTTCGTCTGGTCGGATAGATAATTACTGACAGAATTAAGACGAAGGCGAATGTTGACGGTGGTGACTTTCTTTTCTTTTTTTTGTCTCGTAAAAGTGTGAAACGTCAGTATTTAAAACTGTCACGTTCACAAAACGTGACAGTTTTAAATACTGTCACGTTTCATGTATTGTCATAAAGAATATATTGTCATAAGGCTCCCGTAAAAAAATAAAAAGGGGGTGGGGGGGGGGGCAGGCGAGGCGTAAGGGGCTCTTAAGTCTAAAATACGTTTCACCAATTGTTGGCGTATGTTCCCGTTCTCGCGAAAACGTTAGTTAATACGGGTAAAATACTTCTTAAGACCCTGTCACGTTTCAACAAATATGGCAGCAAGTAGTAAGCTATATCCTGAGAAAATTAAGGCCGAGCTTTATTACATTGAATATTCCCTTATAAAAATGTGTTGACAGTCTATAGACTGTCTAAATACATTTTTGTAAGGGTTACGCCTAAGCTTAATAATCGCCGACAAGTTAATTGTGCTGTCGCGCAGATTTCAGTGTATTTTGTCTCATTTCGGCCATTTCTCAGCGGCCGCAAGGTTTCAGGATCGTACTCGGCTGAGTGATCTGATTCCCCTGGAAAGCGACGCCAGAACTTCAAGGTGGTGGCACCACTTGGGTAAGGGGGCATTAAGGGCAACGACTTATAGACTATGTATTTGAGACAAATTTCCTGTATCTTTCGTCAGACCACCAGGTTGCCCCCTTGAAAAAGGCCTGGTCCCGGTCGAACCGTTATGAACAAAGCATCGTACGCGTGCAGTCACTATATATATATATATATATATATATATATATATATATATATATATATATATATATATATAGCTCGGTTTCCTTGGATCTGGTGATTTACAAGTAATAAAAAGTGCAGGAGCACGTACAAAAACACACACACAAAACGTTCGACGTTTCGACCGGGGACTACTCTTGAGAAAGACCGGTTCCCGGTCGAAATGTCAACATATCTTTTTTATCTTGTACGTGCGCCCGTACTTCTTACTACAAAAGTCACCACCACTAAATGCTTTGAACACTGTTTAATGAAAATCCCCAGACATAATTATTCGAACGCATTACTCACGCCCAGTATATACAGCATACCGAATTCTTTACAGAGGGAACAATTAACGTCGGTTTTTGGCTAGCTACGGATGCTGAAGTGAAGAACACTCTCCATTTAGCCCTTCTTCGCAGAGAAGGTCCTTGAGGTTTTCAACACTTTCGGCTGCATGTATTGACTTGTTTTTTGCGCGGTCACAATGCGCACGCAGCTCCGGAGAACCCTTGCCCTTTTGGCCTGTCACTTTGTAACAATAACAATGGGTGCGACGACTTTGTTTATTTCGAGTCAAATGACCCTAATGTAATGCGCGCCCTATAAGATGCACCTGCGGTGAGCGAAAGCACAGTGCCTCGATAAAGAAGCGACGTATCGGTTAGCTGGTTAGTCGGTAAATAACAATTGTTGGGGTTTGACGTCCCAAAACCACGATATGATTATGAGGGACGCCGTTAGTGGAGGGCTCCGGAAATTACGACCATGGTGCTCTCTAACGTGCACCTATATCTATGTACACGGGCCTCTATAGCATTTCGCCTTGGTTAGCTTTGGTTAGTTGGTTAGTCGGTTCTTCAGTAAACTGGCCCAACGCAATCTGATGAATTGGTAATGAAGCGGCTGATACAATGGTTAAGAAAAGAAGAGAGGGTGAGATAGAGGGCAAAACAATTGAAACGAAATTAGTCATTCGTAATAGTGAAAGAACGCGTCTCACCTTCAGACGGCGCCGAGATGCACTGCTTCAACGTCTTCATCGTTCGTGTTGTTGCTGGTCGCTGATGTTGGTATTCCTCGAAACTTCTTGTTCTTAGACGAGACGAAAACTGGTGGTTCGAAACGAAACTACAGTAGACGCACTTCTATTACCGCGTACGTTCTTCCAAGGGCCATCAAGAAACACTGCGGCAATATCCCGATCGACAACGACAAGAGCGCGTGACCGCAAGTAAATTGTACACACGCTCTTCAGCACGAAGCATGCGCGGGAGAATCTGCAAATGTCACACTATTGTTGTCCGCGGAACAGTTGCGCTCCTGACATATATCGGGTCCGTTTAGTAAAGACAAAGAATAGAGTCTCTCGCAAACCGAATCAACGCCGATCTTCCGTCACCTATAATGCACTGGAGAGGTCTTGTAGAAAAGTCAATCCTGTTATACGAACTGGCAATCAAACGCCACGCCCTTTCCAGCCGTGACGTGTGTAAACGTGCGGTTAAGCGAGCGATTACCTCAGGCCAACGCGAACAGCGGAACCGGAACCGAAGTTTGTAAACACGTTAGTCACTTTGTACGGCTTCGGGTTACCGCGGTTGCCCTAAGGCAAAAATGTTGGCGACGCCAGAGAACAGCTTACAGAAGGAGGAGAACTCATCCAAGCGCGCAGGGGTGCTCGTTCACAACGAAGGCCGCGCGCATATGCTGCTGAGAGTGGTGCAGTGTAAAACGCTGCTCACGGTTTTGGAGCCCAATCCCACTGGCTATCCGAGGGATAGTGAAATAGCAAACCAAATGCCTTATAGAATGACAATCACTTCAGAAGAGTGGTCAGCAAGCGCGGTCGCTTCACAAGGACGTCGACTTGCGGTTTAGGTGACGCCGTACCGCGAGAAGACAGCTTTCAAAACGGATCCGGCGACCAGGACGAACCGAGACCTATACGTACAAAGTACAGCGGGACGTCCATATAGCATCACGCGTTCGACGTTTCCCCTCCGGAAACCGACGTTGTAGTCCAGCACGCATACAGGTATGCGTCACCGAAGAATAACTGCGTCACAGGTTGTCTTAATCCGCCGCTCGACGACCCAACCACAAGTAACTACACAACGCGCGCGTAGGGCACACACGGTCGACGTCTCCCGAACGTCCACAGAGGCACGCACGTCTTCTGATCTCAGCTCCCCAATGTCGGTTTCAACACGTCTCGGACAACCGAGCGCGACAATATTCGCCGCACCCAGAAGGACGGCGACGAATCCACGTCGCAGAAGAAACGTCCATACGATGTCCTCGGGAAGACGAGTGACAGACGACAAGCGTTGCGCGAACACACGGCACAATATGGTTCACCGAGGTCCTTCCAGGCGATCAGACGCGTCCTGCCCGCTTGCAAGAGCTCCAGACGAAGACCAGACGGTAGCTATAAGCGCACAGATACAGAAGTTGCACACGCACACACGGAGAAAATGTGTAGGCGCAACCGCGCGCTCGTCTGCGATAGAAGAGCTTGACGACGACGCACTTGCCGCGGGCTGACCTCTTCTTCACAGCCGCTAGCGACGGGGCGTCACCGCGCACAGGCAGCGGCGTCGGCAGCAGGCCAGCTAGCCTCTAAAACACTCGCCGCCGAGCTGCTTGAAATCGTCGCACGTAGTACTGCAACCTCCGAACGACCACCACCAAGCGTGTACGCGCGATCTCCTCGCCCGCTTCTGCGAGCACACACGTAGCGCGGTCGTCGTCTCGGCCCGTGCGCACACCTTCCTCCAAGCTCCTCCACGCGTCCCCGCACGCACGTAGCAAACAGCGGCAACAAGTGTGCGTATGTATATATACTATGCGATTCGGCAGGGGGGTGGGGAATGGAGTCAGACGGCGCGGTATTAAGCAGCCGTGGAGAATGTCCGTTACCGTTCTTTTTTTTTTCTTTCTTTTTTCAATGCGATGCATACGTTTTGTTCTTCGTCTTCTCACAGCCGGTCGCTTAGCTACCTCCTTTCTGCGTATATTACAGTCATTATATACAGTCTAGACTTCGGAATCCCCGTGAAACGTGGGAGAAGGAGAGGTAATTCCTTCGCCCTTTTGATTGTGTGTGTGTGTGTGTGTGTGTGTGTGTGTGTGTGTGTGTGTGTGTGTGTGTGTGTGTGTGTGTGTGTGTGTGTGTGTGTGTGTGTGTGTGTGTGTGTCACACCATTCTGTACACGGGCGAGGCGGAAAGACAATGAAGCGTTCTGCGTCGCAAAACCCGTGTATAAGTATATAGAAGGAAAGAAGTCTATACAGGAACAAAAACGTTAGTTTTCCCTTTCTCTCTCCTTCTCTCCCTCTCACCGCATGCATGTACATGCAAACACGCGCCTATGTATCACGTGCGCTCTTGAAGGAGCTAGAAGGCGCCGCGATTTGAACAGGTGGTCTCGATGGGTTAGAATACGTCACGCGCAAGCCTTGCCCGACTGCTCCATTGTTCGGAGTCGTATCGACTAAGCTCCTTTATATAAAAAGCGGTTTGCGGGCATTGCGATATCCTTGTATTACAACAAAATGCTTTTCACGAACTGTTCACGCTTGTGTGCCGGTGGAACGGAAAGGATAAATTGATGCGAGTGAAAGAACAATAACTGAAAAGAGAAAGAATGGAGACAGGGACAAGCGCTTTATTGCGTCGACTGTCTTTTCTTTGTGCTAATTTATCGCTTCTACAATGCAAGACCGATTAGCCTGCCAATTAATGCTTGTAGTTTGCATGCAACTTACAGTTCCGGCGTAAAGTATCGAAGGGTCGGCCACGAACGCATGATCGGATACGATATGTCCGTGCATGGCGTGCAACAAACATTCACAGAAGGAGCGTGTAAACCTACCTCCTCCCGGAATAAAGTTCAGGTTGCGCCCATGCATGATATAAAATGGTGCAATATATATTACCCATTTTGTGACGCCCCATTCCACAATGCGACAGTGACACACTTGCTGTGGGCTTGCCACATCCGTGCAACAGGCCTCAGGCTTGGCCGACCACCTGACCTTGATCGTTGGATCCACCGATCATATCATCGTTGGATCCAACAATGATATGATCGCTGCTATAATTTCTGCGCGAATCAAATTTGTTCGTGTACCTTTGACATCGAGTTTTATTATGTCTAAGGGCACGCTATCGAAATTTAAAGAGGGAGAGATGCAATATAAATCGGAAGCTTGCCAACTTGTAAAACTTGCCAACTATCGAGAAAAAAAAAAGTTCAGGGCCACTGAAACTACGAAGGCGTTCAACGTCGCCAGAAATAGCGATACAGTAGCATGGCGAAACTGAACAGAATAGCACGCAGAATGGCTTTACTTGATTAAACACATTTAATTCTGTACATCACCCAGCGCGCCACGGAGCTGGGACGGAGTTCTAAATGAATACACGAAGTTTTTTTACTGTTATGGATACTTTCTTCCGCCAAGAAAATGCGCGTAACCATGACGACGAGACATATGCGACGAGTGGTTATGAAATCTAGATTAAGTACAGTGTAGGACCCTCCTGCAGCGAACGCTTCTACAACGCTGCACAACAAAGGATTCCTTACGTCACTGCTATATTGTGAGCGCTATGGTGTACCTTTACAATGAATTGCCCTGTATAACGAAGTTGGTTGGTTAGTTAGACTCTGGCTATGGGAGACGACAAAGTGGAGGGCTCTCCCTTCTATCGACTATACTTGGAGTTCTACAGGATAACAACAGTTATCCTGATAATAGTTTCACAGTTAGTGTTTAAAGCCTATTTTTCTTTTTGAGTGTTAAACTGCGTTGATAATTTGTTGTTTTGTTGCTGCCTGTAAAACGGGGCCGTGGACCACGTCATGCCCGGCTGACTTTTTGTGCACGGTCCTCAACATAAGTTGTATGTTGAAATAAACTTGATTTTATTTGCTTTAACGCGCACTGACACATAGCTGGGGTCTCAAACAAGCGGCCCGCGGCTTCACAATAGGGAATAAAATATTCGGAAACTATTGCGAAATGTTCGGCTATTGCGATTAATAACGCTGTGTTCGGGTAAGCTACAAAGGCGAGACTGGTCTGAAGGATTTTTTTTTTTTTTTTTCCCTGAGGCACCCCCCATGCGGTCACCATGCGTTGAAACATAACCGCGGAACAAAATCTATATTTCACAATCGGCGTCTAGATTAGTCATTTTGGAGATCACAAGTGATATGTTTCTGGAATCCTGACGCCAAGTCCCATTCAGAAATGATCCATCATATCTGAGATGTGAGAAATGCGTTCTTTCAAATTGCAGTGTCAGGTGACAAATTTGTTAATCCCCCCCCCCCCTCCCCTGCTCACCTCGTTCTCTGTTCCGGCCCTTGCGGAACTAAATTTCGTGACTGTGACCCGCTAGCTGAGGTGAGCTTGAGACCCCCGCTCTATAGCACGACACATTTACGACAAAAGCCGAGTCAATACATCATTCAGTGGGCTGAGAGAGACGGTTGCCCTAGCGTTTGCAAGAGAAGCAAGGGTCATGCAAGTTGGCAGCTTTCAGCAACACTACGCCAGGCTGCAATGTTTAGTATACCGTCATCGAACCACGAGCGAGATCCACCCGGATGATGATTTCAGTGTATATGCAAATAAACCACCGGCCGCCGGCGCGAGAGGCGCAGTTTGCGATACGTTGTGACCGCGACCTCCGGTATACGTTTCGGTGACGTTGGCGGTCTCCTGCTCGACGTACGAAGCTACGCTGTGTGTATTCTGCACGCTTTGAACTGGACGCATTCTTTTAAAGGTGATCATTGAATATTTGCGGCGCTTTGCATAAATTTAGTCATCGTGCCCTAGTTGTGAAGTCTACATCTACACTCATGGAAAAGAAAACGATACACCATTCCTTTTGTCGAAACTGTTAACCAAGACAACCTAATGACAATGAGAAATGGCGCGTGATGCCCTTCTCCATGGTCGACGACCAGAACGCTCTGCAAGACGATATATGGATGGGAGGGGCGACCCCCGCCCCTTTCATAAATATGGTAGTTTGTGTACCTAGGTAGTGCATGTACGAAGGCTCCCTACAGGGGCGCCCTGCTCCTCCCCCCCCCCCCTCCCAGCCCTCAACTAGAACAGGAGAGGTTTGGGGGAGTACGCAGATTTGCTCTTGTAACAGTAATTGTTTTATTATTGGGGGGAGGGGGGGGAGCACGTCGAAGCTCATGATAGCTCATGCATACCTCATTTGAAATGACCCCGAATAGCCGAGAACATTGACTGTGTGTAAAACTTTGCTATAGGCGTCATTGCTCAGGCAAGGTCTTGGCTGCAGTTACCGCGCGTATATAGCGTCGCAAATGCAGAGGAATGCGTAACTTGAGATCCACGATTCACCGGAAATAAATTGTTCCCCCTACGCGAGTGAGCGTTTAGTTTTTCTGGTATTTTTGTGACAGGCGCCCAAAGGCGGTTGCGGGGCAGGACTCGACAGGCTGTATGGTGAACTCCCCTAATCAGGTGAGGCGCCAGGATTGTTTTATTGTGCGGCGGCAGGGGGTTGGGGGGACGAAAATTGTAGGAGGCGATCCCCTCCCCCCTGCCCCTACTGCGGTACCCTGCGCATGGCTATGCGGATACACGCATATATACGTACGTGCCTAGCGCTGACAGCGCAAAATATGAAGCTCTCGCTTTCCGAGTTCGGCATCCGCAGCGGGTACCGGCTGGCGGGGTAAAAACCCGAGACTTGTTACGTAGTAAAGTTTAAAAGTCCGTCGCGGCTGGTTCACAGGAACCGCGGCGTGATGACACGACCGTCTTCTATGCCGTCTTTTTCTTTAATTCCGCGTGCGCTCAGTCATCGCTTGGCGCCGATGCAACAAAACCCGCTACACCTCCGCGCGCCCGCCAACACCATGCACCAGCTCGAAGAACAACACCGCGGCGACCGAGTTTGGGACGTGGGCCGCAGGGGTCTCCCGAGACGGCGCTTAACAAGCTACGCGCAAGTCAAGTAAAACGAAAGCTCAAACGAACGAGAAAAGAATTCAAAACGAGAGAGAGAGAGAGCTCGTCTTACACGCAGTGCAAGTACAAGCTGTTCCTACACACGGACGGACCTCTCGGCTGAGGGGCCGAGAGACAACAAAGGAATGCTTCACCGCGGTGGGTCACGAGCAGTTGTTTCTCTTTCATTTTTTTCCTTTCTGTTTTTCTGTGCGGTAAAAACGGGTCAAGCAGCAGGTGCGCAAGAGTGCACGCACGAGGCGTTTGTTGTCTCTCCAACTATCATCATACGGGTGGGAAGACAAAAAAAAAAATTGTGACTTCCAGAAGGGAACCTGGCTGCTGACTGCTGGTGGCCACGCGGCCCCCTTTGTGGGACGAGCCGAGTAAGCGCTAAATGCCAAGGTTGAAGCCCGCGAATCTATGGCAAGTGGCATTGACGAAGGGACAAAATCAACTAGAACATCGCTTACAACAGTACATCAAGGGGGTAGCCAGAAATGTTTTCGAGAGGGGGGGGGGGGCGCCCTTTTCTTCCCCCAAATTTTGATTAAGGGGGGTGTTTTACCGAAAGTAAATAATAAATAATGAAAATAGATGATGTTTTTCTCGAATAGCCAAGGCCTTCAGCCATTGCCCCCTCTCACCGAAAAAAATTCTTCGCTACGGGCCACATGAAAAACTGAAAAATTGGGAGGGGGGTGAGGGTCCACTGGCTACGCTAAACACGAGGACTGACTGTTCTCGTGTCTAGTACCAGATGTGACAGGGGGACAGGAACACGTATAGAAAATCGCTTGAACTAGACGCTATATGGAACATCGGCAGGACCCGAACACTACCATATGCCATCGCTGGAACTGTGGACAGAGCTCTGTCTCTTTTCTTTTGTATATAAGAGACACGTTAACTCTCTTGTGGGTCACACGACTCTCCGAAGAGAGTATAGTGATCTAAGAAGAGAGTTCACTGCCTCTTTAAAGAGAGTCATCTACGACGCAAGCCAGAACGCTCAGAGAAGAGTAAAATGACTCTTCTTTCTTCTTTGAATGTGAGTATACACTCTAAAGAGAATTTGCACCTTTTGGGGAGTATTTTCTGTCCCCCAACAATAACTGTTGTGTGAGTTGCTCGCATTTCCTTTCTTGACAACGCGGCGCTTGCCATCTTCCTATCAGGAATTGCTATGTGGGGGTGTCCAGAGAAGATCGAACACGAGGTCCCGGTCACCATTCCCGATTTTGATGAAATTTACTGTAGGTCTAGGCATTACACCCAGAACAATGGTCTCGCAATCGTGTTCGATCTTATCTGGACACACCCATGTCACGCTGATAGCACGCACGCAAGATATGTTATTGTTGCGGGAATAAAAAGAAACACCCCAAGGAGTGCAACTGTTAACGTCAAGGGGTTCTCGGGGGTTGTCTCGCCCTCACCACCAGTATTTACAAGGGATCTGCGACACCTCCCCACCTCCCCCCTCCTCGCTAGAATGGCGGGCTGTGTGTTGGCAAAGGGCACTAACGGGACGAATCATATTAGTAAATTACTCTCTCTCACTATTTCAAAATCACCAGGCTCGCCGCGAGATGACTCGTGGTAGGCGAGAAAATGCGCGAAAAGAAAATGCGGGTGGCGACGCCACCTTTAAATTCCCTCGACAAACGCCGTGATGTCATAGATTCTGGCGGCGTCAACTAGGTCCTACGAAGTTCCTAATCAGAAGAAATGAAGTACATTGTTCTTTGAGGGGATAGGTTTCTCGAATATCCCAGTGTAAGGAAATAAGTCACATGCGCTCTTTGTCGAGCGTAACTTTCAGCCAAATCCTGCGAATAGCTCTCGCAAGCCAAGAGCGTCTTTGCTGAAATTCTCGATGTTCAGTGAGATAACTTGAAGACAAGCTTCAGCTATCCGAGTGCCTTAATTGCTATGAATAATTAAAAAGTGCGACTACACAAATTATGCACATAGCCATAAAAAATCATTATCAGCGGGAACTCTAACAGTGGTACGCACTGCGCTCAAATCTCGACAGATTTGATATTTGGCCAATATGCTGATAAAATGCAGCACTAATGGGAGTAATTTTTAGAGTTCCCCATTGACGGCAATGGGGTACTTCAATAAGGAAGCTGCCGTATGACCAAATGGGAAGATAGCTGTCAATGAGGAATCTCAAAAAGTTGAGTTTCTTTCTTAAAACAAGAATTGTAATGATAAAACTTGCCATATCTGAAGAATTGTTTATTTCCTTTTGATTGAGGTATAAAGCTGATTTTTAATTGGAGCATTACGTGGTGTAAACTGCGTCTCAATGTGGACCAAAATGATGATTTTCTCAAATTTGGGATTTCTTTCTTGCAAAATTTAGAAACATCAGTGGCCTGAAAATATTTTTAACACAAAATATGCCTTCTGTAGAGTAAGTATTCATTACTTAGATATTCATGCATAGCACAATATTATAAGGGGAAAAATGTAAACATGGAACATTTTGGCAAATTTACTCGAGGCATTAAGACTGAAAAATTGCAGTAACATTGAAATTTGAACACCTTAGGCAAATGCCTTTGCTTAATATCTAAGCCAAATTTGGTATTGAAACAAGAGACGATATTCTCAGAATAATTTTTCTGACAAACAATGCTTAGACGATATCCTGTGAAGTTCGGAAGGCTCCCACGTGACCAAAAATCGTTTTTCTATCCTAAATATTCTAGCAATTCGCTGTTTTCAATGCAAGGAATCAGCACGATTTCTTTCGAGTACATTTGAGATGGTTGCGACTCGCCAATGGGACGTTTGGCGTGGAATTGACCCATCTTCTTGTTCTTTCTCGGTCGATTGTATTCATCCTGCTCGAAAGCTTTTCGCACCCAACGTAGTTTTGCAGTGCATCAGTGATCCGCCCACCTTTGACCAAGCAACGATGTCAGGTGATGACGTCATAATGTGATGTGACGTCACGAATTTTGTTGACCTGTGACGTCATAGGGTGTCGTCATAGCATGATTTTTCTGCATCACTCGTACTGACACTGCCAGCGCCGACGTTCACTTTTCGTGTTTGATGAGGCATCTGAGGTTTTTGCCTGCGAAGATTTTTAGTGACGCTTACGCTAAAAAGTAACAATGACTACGCAAACTAAACAATATTACAAAGGTCTTTATGCAAATGTAAATTTAAAATTTAACAGTCACGCTTATATTTCGATGCAACGGCATCCGTGTCATGTTGAACACACATCAATTTATTACAAACAGCACAGGTTTACATCCATAGTGCTGCGTGCAAGTCCCACCACTCACACGACCACTTCGTCACGTTACACATCATTAATGTCGGCGTTCTTAACCGCAAAATCAAGTTCCACTAGCACCATTTCAAATTAATCTACAGACGTCATGGCGTAACTGGCTTGAAAGAAACGTGCGTGTCACATCTTATTGAAAGTGTTATTGTCCTTGACCAGGAGGTTTAAAAGGAAATGCTAGAGTGGAAATTATGCTTCTAGAGTGAAGCCGCACTCCTGTCCGAGCCTTTCATTATCAACAGCGTTGGCGGTGACGTCACCAAGAGAACCTGGTCATGACAGCAGCCGCAAGAACCTGTTTGTCTGCCTGCAGGTACACGCGGTCCCTGCTTTTGTCCTCGCCGTTCAGCCAGGAGGAGGGACGAGCCAAGTTACGAAGTGTAGCGAAGAGCAAGGGCCGCATTTCGATCACCAAACGCGCGTAACTCTGCGATTACACCATTTCGAAAAATTCTCGCAGCTACGTCTTCGTTGTATACTAGTGCGCAACTGTGACACCACAAGTAAATTTCGACAGCCGGGTAATTTAGGGGCCCTTTAAATGCAAGCACACGTTATATCTGGACTCAAATCATTCTTGCTTACTTTTACGTTGATGAGACAATCAATGAACAGTGGTACTTCAACTGAATATTCTGTGACAGTCACAAAAGATTCCTCTCATCTGATGAACTCGGTAAGCTGCAATAAAGGGATACTGGAGAGTAATAAATGCTAATGCTGGTATTCCTAAAGTGCTACTTTAAATCATTCAGTGCAAGAAAGATTGGGTTATGACAACAGAAAAAGTAAAGCAATGAATTCCGTGGTGAAGGCCAGTTATAAGGAACAAGCAAGCAAGCCTCACTCCTGTTAAGTCAACCTGAGGGCTTGGCTTAATTTTACGTTGGTGATACAATCAATGAACAGTGGTCCTTCAACTGAATATTCCGCGACAGTTGTTCGTATTTAAGGTATTTTGGCATAGGTAATAGTCTTGTGACTCGGAGTGACCATTCGTATTTTATAATACAGTGTAGGTAGCCCTCTCTTGCGAACAAACAAGTGGATCAGAGTGTACGAATTTTTCCAACAGAAAGTTGGCGTGGCCTAACTTTTGCATGGCGTCACCATTTATATCTTGAATTTAATATGACGAACACTGATCGCAGCATTCTTTTAAATTATGAACCAACACAGCAGACTACGTGTCAATTTTTAAAAAGAAAAAAAAATTTATTTTGAGACTTTGTACAAGACCTTTGAAAAGGAAAAATTCATAATAATGGTTTCCTAAGTGCACATTTCATGTATAGCTCCATACACCCTCCAAGACCCCCCCTCCCAATTCCCCCCCCCCAGAAAAAAAAAGTCGCAAAAAAATGAAAACAAAACCCAACTGCACACATGCACACACTGTTGTCGTAATCCAGAGAAGAGTTGGGCGTCTGTCGTCATCCGTGTCTCAACTGAATCACAAACACAAGACAGGAAGGCAAAAAAAAAGTAAGCACGAGCCGGGAGGGGGGACTTCTGAGGAAGAGGAGATACAAGCAAGGCGTGGCATCATCATCATCCATCAAGGCAGGGGGGGATGCAGCATTGAGGGCAGTCGCAGTGGCAATCGTTAAGTCACATTTTCAATCACTAGTACCACAATCATCATCATCATCACCCGTCATTTGAGAAAATAACTTGAAAAAGAGGGGGAGCAATTATTTACAAGGCCACGACGGTATTCACAGTTTCACCGAAACACCGGCAATTCGGGGCAAAGAAAAAAAAAAGGTTAAAGAAAAGGCAGATACTGTTGGAAAGGGAAAGCAAGCAGGATTTCAATAAGGCAGAGAGACAGAAAAAAAAAGGGAGACAAAATTGACAAAAGACGACGAGCTCGGAAACGGAGACACGCCGATGACGACGACGACGGCCCTTCCCAAAACCTCTCGCACCAGTTTCACGCTCAGTCTGGCCAAGCCCCCCCCCCCCCATCTAGAAGAGCGATGGATGATGAAAAAACGTGGCGGAAAAACACAATCGTGGCCCCACGGTCAGCACCGCAGCGGGTGCCATGTTTTGGGCCACATCGGCGACAGTGTCCTCCTGCTCCTCCTTCTTCGGTTCTTGTTGTCTTGTGTACTTAGTTCCTCTCAAGCTTGCTGTTTTTAAGAAAAAAACACTTCCTCAAAAGCATTGTCGCCGTTAGCCATTGCCACCTCCCTCTTGCTATGCCTCAGACGTCCATTGCGTATTGCCTTGTCCATTCTCTCGCTGAAACATAGAAAAAAAAAAAGAAAGGACCAGCTGTGAGTTAATGTGGCTGTGATGGCAAGTTTTCAACAAAGATCGCTAGGGCAAACAATGGCACTTTGGAATAGGCCGTTGGGCAAGATGGTAATTTACGACAGAGGAATTCAGCGTGAAAGAATGTAAAACAAGACACAGAATATAATAATAATTCTTGGGTTTTAACGTCCCAAAACCACAATATGATTATGAGAGATGCCGCAGTGGAGGGCTCCGGAAATTTCGAACACCTGGGGCTCTTTAACGTGCACCTAAATGTGCACCTCCACCGAAAATGCGGCCTCCGCAGGCGGGACTCAATGCCGCGACCTGCGGGTCAGCAGTTGAGCACCATAATCACTAGACCACCGTGGCGGGTAACAAGACACAGAAGGAGATAGGACAAGCACATAAAGGGCAATGCCAGCATCATGTGGGCACTTCTGATCGTGATCAGGGTCGATCCAGATTAGTTTTGATCAGTATCGGGAGCTGCTACACAGTCACGCTGAATCGCTATCAGGCCTGATCGGCATAGAGACAACAGTGATCTGCAGAGCCAGACTGAGATTTGACTGACGTCTACGCCAAGTTGATCCAGATTAGTATGGACCATGTAACAGTGGCCTTTGTTGACCGCACTCAAGAAATCTGATCTAGATTATCCCCGATCGCAAGCAAAACGGCCCATGTTAACGCTAAAGCAAGCATTTTGCACTATGCTAGCACAAAAACTCTGTTAACACGTGAACGGTTGTAGCTAAACAGCAAATTATGATTGGCACGAGTTTTTCAACCGACACACTTAAAAGAGAAACTGCCAGTTCAATTACACTAACATTGCATCTGTACACTGTTCACACATTGTCGGTTTCATTTTGAGTTACCTTGCAACACTTTGGCTGCTGGTTGCAGTGACAATAGCTTCCCTTGTTACTCTTTAAACATATTGTTTACAGTGGGAATTGTGAACACGCTGCGTACAAGGTACCTGCACCTATTGTTATAGCCTCCTCAGGTTTTAGTAAGTCTAGCACCACTCCATTGAGTGCATGAAGCTGAACACACTCGCTTTGGCATCCCAGTACACCCTCTGTTGTGCAAGTTGGCCTGTGGAGACGTCAAAGCTTGCTTTCTGCAGGGGCTCACTGACTCAAGGCCATTCAATGGCGCTTCATCATCCAATTTCAGGCATCCCTGCTCGTAGCTCATTTCAAGGCTGAGGTGGCATGTAATTGCGGCAATATTTAGTAGTAACTGCTGCTAAAATGTCCATCACTTCTGTTTCTTGACACTGCCAAACGAAATCTGGCAAAACTTACAAAAAGTTAGAAGGTTTCGCAGCTTTTGTGTGTGGCCTCCGTAAAAGAGTATGTAAATGATGCATACATGCCGGAAGAGTCATTTGTCACGTTGCAACAAAAACTGATTTCCTCCATGCTCGGCTGCGACGCTAGCACATGCTGTCATCACTCGGCAGAGTATCCTTCTCAAATACTTTTTTCGCCGCTGTTGAATACACTACACTATTGACCCGACAGCTGTCGGTACATCATCCACAGCAGTGACTTACAAGTGGCATTGAGTCTACAGACCACCATTCTGGAAGTCTCCTACATAGATGTTGTGACAATTGTATATACAGCTGTACTGCTCAATCCAAAAGTGTGAAGGCCGTTGAACAAGCAACAGGGCTGCACAAAAGCATTTTGGAATCACTTCAACCATATCTACTGTTTTAACACTTCAGAAGGCTGACGGTGGCAGTGTTAGACACCGTATGATTCGTCAAAAGCTTATCATTCACAGCTGCCTAACTATTTGAATGGGTTCCCAGCATCACATTAACCCTCTTAACGTAATCTACATGACCAACTAAAACTAAGGAGTGCTCACAGTGCACTGTTCACCCCGCCAGTATGCCCACCTGTCAAGTGTGTTGCCAAGAATCAAATGAGAGTGCAATGTTTTGTTTCGATACATTGGTGGCGCTTCGTTGAAACTGAATGTAGTTGCTGACCTAGTTGAATCTACAAGAAGCTAAGTGATGTCGCTAATTTGTAAAAGGTGCTGCATTTCCAGTTTATACTGCATGCTAGACATTGTTCCCATACAGTATAACCTTGTTACAGCTTACCTGCTTACAAGGACCATCCACATTAACATATTGATCTGCAGTGGTATGCCAATCTTTCCCATCTCTTCTGCCGATTCAGCTTTGTACACAATGAATTCTGTTGAAGCATGCAATCACATGTAGCCGACTTGAAATGAAGGCCTGTACTATTCTCAGCACACCTTTACAGCAGACTTCTGTATAGGAGACACTACAACAAGTGCGTCGGAACGGAACGAAAACCAAAAAACGAAAAAAAAAAAAGCTTTATTTTTGACTGGAATGAAAACGTAAATGAAACTTTATCATTTCGGTTCACGGGAAAACTTGGCCATCCAAAACAACCGAGGTCATGCAACGTGTACAATAATGCATATCTCAGAGCAGAGTATTAGCACGTAGGTGAGGCAGGAATTCCAAAGTAAAGATGTGTTGAAATTGTGCGAAAAAACGAGAACAGTGGCAACCAGAAATGTTTATATTAACACAAGTGGACTTTCGTGTGCCTGTCACGCAGGCCAATGTGGAGAGGGCATTCTCGGCGTTGAAGTTTGTTTTATCAGAACAGCAGTCTCGCACATCAGAGAGTAAACTCGATGACGAGCTGCTTTTGACATCGTGCTCACTCCCTTGACACAAAGCATTGTGCCTGCTCGAAATATTTGTAATTGACTTTTGAGAAAATAATTACTATGACTTTGAAGGGTACTGATTTGTGCTAGTTGGTAGGAATTCGTAGTATAGTTACTTCCGCTCTGAAGAACGTGGGAATAATGTGTTTTACCCCAGTCCCATTTTCTTAAGAGGAGCGCAAGTAGTAGCTATAGGCTTCCCAAGCATCGCTTAGTGGCTCTGCTGCTCTTGACAGGCAGCACCATCTTTGGCAGAAAATACAAACTGGGAGCATGCAACGAGCGTTCTCCGTTCTTGACACCCGCGACGCCGCTCGCTTCCGCGCACGTGCAGAGCTCTCGCAGTACATTCGCGTCGCCTCACAATCTACCGCCTGCAGCGCGGCTTCAAAAAGATCTCCGAGCTGGACAGGCACTTCCGAAAAGTGAACATGACAAAAGGAGAAAGGCTCGTCAATCAACACGAAGTGCATTTTCAAAGTCGCGGTAACACCCTGTAGGACTTATACCTCGATGTACGACTCATTCTGTCATGTTGAAGATACGTAACGGTCCATATGAACTGCGAAGTGAAGCTGTGCACGCTATCGATGTTGTGCGTTGTGGAGTATGAAGCATATGATTATTGTTTTGATATGGCATGCTTGCAGTAGCAGCCACGTACTTTCGTGAACAAACGTTTGCGGCGTGCAAAAAAAAGAAATTATACGGCCATGGTACTAGAAAAGCCTGAGAAGGTTAGAGTCAAGTCCTCCGTGCCACTGCAGCATCACCCGCTGATTTAGACGCAAGGCAGCTAGCTGAGCTTTAGCCACTTCGAGGAAAGTTGAACTGCTCGCCTCATTTTTTCGGCTCTCGCGTCATGCTTGCACTCTCTTTTTATGAGAATATTGACTTTACAGGCATATAAAACCTGGTGCATGAACATCTCCGTTCCGGCGTGATAAAGCAGCCTTCCCGAAGCGTAAATTGCAGGCGCCAAACTTTTGACAATGTGCAGAGTTCAGTTGAATTCAACCAACCGCGCAACGCTAACCGCGGTATAACGCTAGTGTGAATAGTGTGAACGTTCGACAACGATGGGTAGGTCTCACGAACATGGGGAATCAAAACACAAAGTTGTTTCAGCTACAACCGTAACTGGACTTTCATAATGCGAGAAGACAGCGAGTAATCATTACTGTAATCGTTGTGTGCATGCGCCGCGTTACGTACTGATATAGGTAGTCGAAACGAATGAAAGCGGTGAACTGAGACAGCCAAAACAGAAGGTGAGACAGTGCTATCAACAAGGACATACTTGATTCTCCTTATTGCGGTGATCCACGCTTGTCGCCTTTATATCTCATGCGACATGCCCGGGAACTGATACAGTTTCACATGTGAATCGCATGCCTTGGTGTTGTCTGCACTGTTGTGGCAGCCCACGACACAGCAATACTTCGGACCTCGCATCCGCGAGGTCGCTTCTGCCAACGCGGAAATGCAGCTTTGTACAGCGAGCCTCTCAGTTCAGCATACCAAGCTGCCGGCATGGCGCCCCAGTTCCCCGCACCAACTGAGGAACGCGTGGACGCGCGCGCGAGCGTGTTCCCGCTGCCGACAAACAGGCCGAGTCGGCCGCGCATGCCCCCAGTTGCGCCAGAGCTTCTCTCCAGAGCCGCAGCGTGGCGCTGTTGTCGCGCCGCAAGCTTGAGCTTGGGTTCCCTATACCACAAAAAGGGAAATCTGGGCTAGTTGGTTATAGTTCATTTTCGATCAGCTTACAGCGCAATAAAAAGACGTATGGTGTTCAGATTAATCGATGAAACTGAATTCAGAGACATATGACGGAAAACAAATTGGAGCTCACCCAAACTCACTCAAGAAATATATTTTGCTCTGAGGGCTCACTTGGACTCAGACTCACGAAAATTTTGCTCAACCGAACTCAGACTCACTAACATTATTCTCAACTGGACTCAATGCTGCAACCTGCTAGCCTCCCAGTACAGATGGTACAGCTGATGGTACACAAAAGCGCTGGACTGAAACCTGACCCCCTGAGAAGGAGACATTTTTCATCAACTAGGAAGCTGTGTTTCAGGGAAATCCGTATCAATTCCTTCTTTAGTTTTCCATTACAAATGTGTGGATGACAAATTTCTTTTTCATGTACAATAATACATATCGCAAACAATAAATATCCTTCTCATCTACACTGTTAGTGGTTCTCCAATAAGAGGAGTCGCCGATTACAGATGTCTCAGAGTTACCACAGGTGACAAAAGCTTCTCGGATACCTTGGTACTGTGGGAAGGTATGCTAGACCCGAGCAAAGGGATCATAAACCTTTTCATAAACTTTGGTAGCTGGGCAGGTGTGTCATACCCAAGCAAACGAACCATAACATTTTTCAGAAACCTTCGTATTGTGGGTATGTTAGACCGGAGCAAATGGATCATTTTAGAGACTTCGGTAATGTGGCGAACAGGAACATATCCAATAAATGCATTCTGCCCCTAGCAATATACGGTCGACTAAAGCCACAAAGTGTGTCGAATGAAGCAGGCAGCAAACCCATCCCTCGGGACAGACCTGTTCTGATGGCTTCTGCCTCGTTGACCTTCCACTGCTCGGCCACGTCGTTTGCCAAGGGGTCGTCGGGGTTAGGGGCACTGAGCAGAGCTTGGATGGACAACAGCACCGTGCGGATCTGCAGCGCCGGGCTCCACTTGTCTGAAATATGAATGACGTGCACTCGTTGAGGACCTTGACACTACGCATTCTACGACGAATGAGGTAACTAAGGATACGGAAACCAAGGGGGCTATTTTGTAAGCGTTCCGTCACAGAACGGAGGCGATCCGTTCTATCGGGCCACACGCGATTGGTGGAGGCTCGTTTGATGATCAAGACGTGAGAATAGGCAAGAACGGTCTTCGGACGACTTGGATTGGATCAAAATTATTATTCCCCGGCCCCAGCGCTTACGTTTCGATACAATCCAAGTCGTCCGGAGACTGTTTTGCATCCGTCCTATCGTTGAGACCGTTCTTGCCTATTCTCAGGTCTTGACCGTCAACCGAGCCTCCACCAATCGCGTGCGGCCCGATAGAACGGACCGCCTCCGTTCTGTGACAGAACGCTTACAAAATAGCCCCCCAAAAGTGCATAGTTAAGATGAAAAGTGCGAGACAGAAGAGATGGAGGCAAGAATTGATGCAAGTCATAAGACGGAGACATGTTTCTGGTGAGGCCTTCTCAGTTGCTGCACGAGTCAGAAGTAGTACAACACAATGCGCTGACAGGATGGGCTTGTTGATGCTTGTCCACAGTCACTTCTAGCACAAAAAAATTACTGTAGTCTTTCTTGTGTCATTTTGCTGTGCTAAAAGTTACTATGCAGAAGTAGTTCACCTCGCTGTTATTTTATGCTTTACATTTCACGTTTCTGACAACAAACCACAGTGGTTAGTTTGCAAGTGTCGACCACTCCTGCCTCCATCTCGTTTCTCAGCTTAATTATGGAATACCAACTCGTTCAGCATACAATACTTCTATAGTCAGGCACAACTTCAGAGGGCAGCGACATTTTCACCTCCAAAGCGGACGCGCACAAGCCTGCACCAATGAGCGCATGCTCTAGACTGACGTCAAAAGTGAGACTGTCGGTGATTCCGCCGTTGAAGAACATCGCTAAGCTCATGATTGGGACAATAGCCGGGCATAACTTTAGAAGTCTGCGGCATTTCCTCCTCAAAGATGGATGTACACAAGCCTGCCCCAAAAGGTCTGCACACCAGACTGACATCATGAGCCAACCATATGGTGACCCCGCCTTCAGAGAACATTGTGCAGTGCATGAGCGGGACTATTTCTTTAGCTGCAGAGGCGATCGGCTGCTGCGCTTTGGTCAATCTGGGTGGGGCCTCTCTGGATTTCTTATGTTGCAACCTACTATAGTTCTTTAGCTGCGGAGAAAATCGGCTGCCACACTTCAGTGATCCAGGTAGGGCCTCGCCTGTCTTCTTGTATCCGACTGTAGGCAGTGGCGTTTCCCGTCCATTTCATTTTCGAAAATATGAAAAAAATTACACCATCTCCCACTAAAGGGAACCATGTGGGGATGCGAAGCAGTGCATGGGTCGACTTCCGTTCCATTCATCACGGGCACCTCGCCCGATGCTAAGCGTCCTTGCAAGTGGAGCCCACCATGAATTCACTGTAGTTGCTGTTGCTGCTACTCGTCCCGAACTCTTGTTGGAGCACACCACGCAGGTTGATCGCGCATCTGCAGAATCTCGTTCCCCGACGCCATCACGTGATTGCTGAGAGAGTGTAAGGGGGAGAGGCCACAGCGTCTTACCCAGCCCATTACACAGGCCCGAACGCGCTATCGTGTGCCAGCACACATGCTTCCTGAGTGGATGGTCGCCAATGGAAGGACGGACGCAGCCCCGAGCAAAAGCTGCTTCACATCTAAAAAAAAGCAATTTTGTGCATGCGAGACCCCGGATGATCCAGCCAGGCCTTTGGCTTGTCGTGAGGCGATTCGGGAGGACCGACTTCCCGATGCCACACATGCGACAAATCCACAGGCACAGCATAGCACAGGTTTCAAAGATGCGCAACTAGAACTTCTTCACCACTTTCCGCATGCAAACTGAAACGTCAAGGAAACAGTTCTCACCTTTGAGAATGTCCAGACATATACGACCTAGCTTGTCTATGTTGGGGTGGTAGATCTTTGTCATGAAGCGCACTTTGGGAGCAAGCATCGGGTACTCTTCGGGAAGAAACAGTTCCAATTTAAACACTCCTCCTTCAAACGGCGACTGCAAGGGAACAGGAAAACACAATGAGAGGGAAACCGAAGTGACACAAGGGCTGAAATTAGTCCAGCTGCTAACTTAAGATTGCATGGTGTTTCAAGGCTGCACACAGTGTGAGGACAAGCACAAAACATAGTGGCATCACAATTCCTAGCGCAATTATTGCAAACCTTGTGCCTTGCAGCAGTTAATAATAACAATTCCCGGTGTTTTACATACTAAAACCACAATACGATTATCAGGCAGGCCACATTGGTGAACTTCGGGTTGATTTAAACCACCTGGGGTTCTTAAAGATGCACCCAAATTAACTGAAGCTGTGCATCCTTTATTTCTTGCATGGATTATTTCCATCCACCACACCCATACATCTGTAGCTTGTGTAAACAGTTGCCATGCAAACTCTCTAGCTGATACACATACAGTGCCATCCATTGCTGCGCGGAGCACACAAGCTGCCTGCTTCACTTTATGGGGCGATGCCTCGTGGCAATCGCAGTCAGAGAGATGGCGCATAGGAGGATGTGTGGCCTAACAAATGTACCTAGGTAAACATGCAGCATGGCACAAACAAATATGAATGTGAATGCAATAAGGTTTCAGTTGTAAGTTGGCCCTCGGTGTCGTACATTCTTCGTCCTTCATTTGCGCTGCGCTGCATGTTTATCAAAGCCTGTTAGCATACAGACTCGCTTAACTAGCCATGCTAACAAACGTGCAAACCTGCGTGCAATGCTCTGACACAAACACAACATATGAGGTTCCTAACACAGCGATGAAGTATTCTTGCAAAACCTAGTTTTATTTCAGAAAACGGAACAAACACAGTTAACTCGTGTTCTGCCATGAATACTGCATGCAGTAATGTCCGGATCACACTTATCTAAAGCAGTTGCGTGCACAGCAGCGAAGGCTGCAGCTGCTACCTCGCGCTAGCGGCAAGTCTCTGTTCATGCTTGAATTATAGCACAAGGACTCTGCATGTAGTGTGACTATGTTTGGTATCATTACGGTGTCGGTCTCTGCATATTTTTGCAAAAAAAAAAAAAAAGAACAGCAGCTGAAGCAGGCGACTGGTCGCTCTAGACAAGTGTGATTGAGACTGTACTGTTGTATCGAGACGGGGCAAAAGAAACCTTCATTTGTAATTGGCTGAATGCGACTCAAACAGGCATCAACGGCCAACACTGAGGTAAGGGGACCTAAGCGCTGTTTTAATGGGAATGAACACTATCGTGTACACGGGTAAATCTTGTAGGCAATGCGACTGCATTACAGTGAATTCGAAGTGCACACAAACCTGCACATACACACACTGCATACATTCAGTTTGGTTAAACACCACCTAGGCTCTCCCAAATGGAATCATTGGTGCTGCCGTTTAGACAGCAGTAGCCATTTCCCCAGGTGATCTCGAGGTACGTGACGTTGCCATAGAAACGCGGTTATCACTGCCAGTAAAACACTCATCCCTACGAGAAACGCATCGTGCAATCCTTTACTGCACAGTGCACGATGGTTGCAACACAGTTTCCAGTAAAACTCCACGTAAGTTTTTACCTTTCAAGTACGCAGCGTCACTAGGCGGACTTCCGAGAATGCAAACTATCTGAACGGCTTGACATAAAGCGCGTATTCTCACTACTATATCCTGCATCGATTAGTTGCCGTTACGATTGGTTTTCACATTGATTTGCGGCCGATCGTCACGTGTCGACCGCCTGCTATGGAGTGACACTTCACCGATAAATTTTCAGCCAAGCAGATCGATAGGTTGCACAATACTGCGAGCCCGGATCTCTGCTACGGTGGCATCACGGCACTTGTTTAATGACTACACAACGCCGCGGCAAGATCACTGCTGAAGCTTGCCGGCCACAGCTGACGAACACGCCGAACGTTCTAGAATTTACAAAAAAAAAAGCCCAGGCTCGTTTCACTGCGAAAGCTCTAGGAGGCCTAGAATAAATCAGTAACAGTTTACAGGCTTCTGTTTACAACCGGAGTATGGTTCTCTGCAAGGCATCGCCCACTCAAGCATTTTTTTTTTTTTTTCTTCGGGGAGGGGGAACGTCCGAGGTCAAGGTTTCGTTAAGGATGACTGGCCGAGTACTTACCCCTTCGGGACCGGCTACGACAACGTGAAAATACCTCGCGTTCTGTTCGTCCGGAATTGCACTAATGCCCGGCACAGGTTCGGCCATGAGGCGCTGCGTTTCCTGCAAGAAAAACGAAAAGGAGAAAACGGTCAGAGAAGGGGAGCCGATACCCACACGCGATCTCACCCAACCCGACTACGAGCGGTGAAATGAAAACTGCCGCACCAGAAAGTACACTCAAACAGGAAAAAATTTTAAGGGAAGCTCGCAACATTCGTACGTTCGCGGGCCAGAGAGCGATCGTTCTTTCCGTGCCAAGCCTGGGGCGGAAAATGCTCGAATCTTGGCAAGTAATTGCACTCCGCCCCACGACGGTTCCTAGCTTTCGGCTTCCGCAGCCACGCTCGTTGAGCGTAGCCCTGCGGACTCCGCAAACTGCGGTCGAAATGGCTTGAAAAGACACTCGTACGCACAGTTTTCGGTCACCGCTACTCGCGACGGGGCGTTTAGCGGCCCGAGTTCTCAAAAGCCGGCTATGCCACCGCGAGTAAGGCCTAATGTCAACGTCATACAAGACTCCATGGGGCACCGGCAGTTGCCGAGGCGACAGCGCTCGCTCAGAGCGCGGCCTGCGCCCGCTCGCCGATGGATCCGGGCCTATTTACCTTGATGATTCTCCTCGGTAATCCGGACATTGTGCAGGAATTACTACGATTATATTATCCAAGGAGGGAACAAAGAAAGCACAGCGCCTAGCACTCTCATACGGCGAACATCACCGCTGCCGCTGACGCCCATAAGCCGCAGCTCCGTACGTCGTCTTTCTTTTTTTCCCCAGAGATGTTTCTTTCCTGGCTTATTGAGACATTTCATGCAAGTTTTACAAACAGCAATAAAGATAATTTATTATTTTTGTGTTACTTTGAATATTTCAAATCGAAACTTGTGACAATGACCAAACTCACGGTCCCAGACAACGGTCAACGCTGACGCCCTGAGCACTCATCACCATCATTAGTAATAACAAATCTTAGAGGCTATGCTTTTGAGTAGGTGTAGACGTCATGGCTGCCATGTTATTTTACTAAAAGCGGGTGGGTTCATAGGGTGGGTTGGCGTTCCGCTCGTACACATGCACTTCGTGTTCACTGCTTTCAGCACGAATGTGGTTGAACTGGCAGCAGTAATAATATCTGAGGAGAAACTCAATGATTGTAGAACGGCGGGCAGTTTATAGTAGCACAACTTTGCTGCCTGGACACAAATGCCACCTTGGAGGAAGGAAAAAAGTATTTTCCTCCTTCCATGACTGAGACAATGATGTCATGCTCAGAACAATGGCTGAGTGAAACGCAGTAAAGTTTAGAGAAGAACACAATGAGCATTCGAAGCACACACAAGATTTAGTTTATGTTTTCTTCATAGCAAAACGCTGATCTTTGAGGCTCGCACGCTTTTACATAAATAGGTCTTTCTTATACTAGATGCTTCTTTTTATTTTTGGGGGCAGTGCCAGTTAAATAGGACTCCAATGACTGCAATAGAAACCGTTCCACAGCAATGGCAAAACAATAAACTCCGGCAAAGTTTTTCACGCTTCACGCGATAGAGAGCGCCACCAAACCTAAAAAGGCGCGCGCCGGCGATTGCAGTGCCAGTGGCGCGTTTTTGTAAAAGTCGCCAGTTTTTCACGTCAATCGAGGATTGAACTATGAATCTAACCAGTCGAGCAACTTCGATTATGCTCTCGAGCAAGCTTTAACACTACAAGAGCCTGGCGAGTCGACACGGTCAAAGAAGTCAAACCAAAACACAAACCGAGAGCCCGGATGTATGTAACCATGGTAACTTAGTGTGCCCCTCACGCTACATACCTCACGGCGCCGACATCGGGAACATAGGCGGTACCTGCCCACACGAAGAAAAGCTGTGTGGTGGTGAAAGGGGGGGGGGGGGATAATTTCTGCAATCCTTGAGAGAACATGGCAGCGGCAGGTGACACTCTTGCGCCTCCTCTCCCGACGTCCACCAAGTGCGCAGACACAGGGGGCGTTGTCCAGATGATCCTGACCCTCACTACACGTGAAATATGTGTACGCAGCGCCGGCGTGCGGCGCCTGACAAGGTCATGATGTTTTTCCCTTTCCTGTTGTTACTGCATCGTTCAAACGCTCGCCGGCACTCGAATAAGTTTAATATTAACTGTGTTCCTTGATAGTAAGAATTCTTTCCATCATCACCATCGTTATCAAAGGCGCGGCGGAGAGAGAGAAAACGCTTTCCCGCGCAACAGACGCCATCTGATCATCCCTATTGTCCCTAACTCAAAAGTCACGAGACATCCTTCTCTTAAATAAGAACGCCGAATTGCTGGCCGCACAGCATCCTCATGGAATTCCTCGTAGGTCGCACACAGGGAAACGAATGTGATTCTGATTCCTCTGTTGCCTCCTCTTTAAAAAAAATCGAGAAAGATAAAAAGAATGGAATTAAGCAGGCCACGGGCCATGCTTCTCTTCAGTAAACACTTTTTTTTTTTTTTCAATTCAAAACAGCGCTCGTGTTGTGCATACTATAGACCTCATTTGTAAACTGTTGTCCACAACTGAAATTGCTATTCAATAAACGAGTTGCAAAAACTACAAGACAGCTTTCCTGCTCAATAATAATTGACATACAATGGAGGTACCTCCCGTCCTCGCAACTGGATTACGTGCAGTGTAGCGTTTCCCGTGTTTAGCCATGGCTAGCACTAGAAAGGCGCCCCCGCACCCTTTACTGCGCCTTCATGCACAATAACGGTGCCTCCCGTCCTCGCTACACTGCACGTAACAATTATAGCGAGCACGGGAGGCACCGCCATTGTGCATCAATTTTTATTGCACCGGAAAGCTCTCTTGTAGTTTTTGCAACTCGTCTATTTCTGCGCTGTCCTTTGACGGCCTTTCGTAACTCCTTCGTCGCGTGTCGGGTATCATGTGCGCGAACATACGGTACAAACGGCAACCACTCCCCACGGCCGCCGGTCAGAAAAGACTTCGCTCCTCCGGAACGAAATAATTACCGCCTGCCTGCCCGAAAGGGGCCTGCGCTTCTCGGAATTATCGGCTGCCGGAAACGAAGCGACGCCCCAGACATATTGGACCTCTTAACTTCAACCCCCATATCCTCGTTACAAACACTCCGCCCCCCCCCCCCCCACTCACACACACACGCATCAACCCGGCCGAGGCTGAAAAACCAGCTGATAGGCTGGCACTTTTGAAAAGTGTCGCAGATACGAACAACACCCGCGATAGCCCGTCATGTGTGTACCGCGTGTTTCACGGCATGCAAGAACTCAAGTGTAGAGGATTTGACTTGCCGGTGTATGGTGCTCCCGAGTGGTTCAAAACGCTGCGCCTTTCCCAGTCACATAGTCATGGGTGCCGGCACGGGTGTGCAAAAGATTCACTTGTTCCCCCCCCCCTCCCCCCCCCCCCCCGATGCAACACGGCTTTGCACCCCCCAAGACAAATTCCTGCCGACGACCATATGCATACAGTCACATGCAGTGTGTCCAGTGGCTTCTTGGGAGTCTTCATGAAGGCTTACTTGTGAACTTCGAGGTCGTTTTGTGGTGTCACCTGTATTCATATTCCCAACTTCGATGCTGGAGGTGCGAACAGCCATGTGTGTATTGCATCGAGTGCTTTATTTTTTTGTAGTTATGTTCATTAAAACGTTGTAACTTTCGAACTGTCGTTTTAATTGATGCGCTGTACTCACTTAAGGCATACCAGGCTGGAAGGCAGAAGGTGTGTGTGTGTGTGGGGGGGGGGGGGGGGGGAGTCAACATTAAGAAGCCGAGTCAAATGACCATATCATTTGCATTTTGTTTAATATGTTACCCAGATTGTATAGCTCAGGGGTAGGATAATATCCGACTAATGGTCCCGTGACTGCAAATTCAGATGTAACTGCCGCCGGCGTAGCACATTAGTACAGGTCTTACACATCAGTGTAAGATCTGAAGTAAGATTCCGTTAATTATCTCATTAGTTCACGACTGTAGGCGTGCGCACGGGGGGGGGGGGGGGGCAAAGCCTGCCCCATGCATTGACTTAGTAGAGGGGGGGGGGCTGCGAACTTCCTGCCCAAAAGTGTTACGCCGAAATGAAACGAACAATGCATGGCATAGTTCCTTCTTGGAATACGGTTAGGAGAAAGGCAACGTGTGGTCGCGTTGTCCTGCGAGTCACATAAAATTCCGCGACCGGCGAGGACATACTCTGAAGGTGTGTTGATACGAAGATGTTCGTATCGGTATTCTTATTCACTCATTAATTAATATCCGTTTGGAACACGTCTGTGCACATGCACCGTCCATTCACATTCTCCTTGATGTCCCAGCGTTGTCTGTATCCTTTTTTCATTGATAATGAGAGAACACTCACCTGTTATGTCTTCAATGTAACTATTGTTTTTTCTTGCAATGTGCGGCGGAAAAAACTCGATTTGCCGCTCCATTTCGCGCCTCTGATTCCGCAGTGCAATACATACACACCGCCTTCAGTCCCGATGTGTAATAAATTTTTCAGAAGAGCAACGATGCGTTCAAGCGCGTCGCCCGCGCTGCCTATGAAGCCATTCGGAGGGCAGAGCCCTCCGTAACTTCGAGCGCTTTGAACCCGCGTGCCATGATACCCGCGGTGAACCCCGAAAACTGATAGCCAAACAAAGAACGAGCATGATTCAACACCGTCTGACCGCCAACGCTACGCTACGGTCAAAGTACCAGCGCTAAAAGAAGACAGAATGCTTCGTTCTCCGTGGTTTCGAAGATTGAAAGCTAAAAACGAAGCGTGAATCAACACATCCGATCAAAAGCGAGGAGGGGGCCAGAGGAGCCAGAGCCGAATTCAAAAATGGGAGAGACGAGTCCGCTTCGCTCTCCTCCTCAAAAAAGCCGCCCGCGCACGGAGCGTTCCCATTGGTCGGCCGAGGGGCGCCGGCTCGCGCTGATTGGTCGCGGGGGCGCTCGCGGGCGCGGGGAGCCATCTTTTCGGAAACGGGCAAACTCCGCAGTCGTGACCGCCGTCAAGCGCACGTTGTTGCCCCTTTGTGAGCTGTTCCTTCGGCCCTGCTCGTTGCTCGAGAACGCCCGACGATAGTGCTAACAGGAGCGCAACTGCATCGTCCCCTGCCAAGCAACCGGTAAGTAATGAGTACGATTTAATTGCTGCGGGTGTCATTACGCAATGAGAACACAATTTTCAAGTTCGCCGAAGAAGAGGCGTCGTCTGCTATCGCGCGCGCGCGGAGCAGACGACCGAGTCGAGCTGGGCGGGAAATGCGACGTTGGATGTCGCGACTGTTGTGATTGTAAGACAAATACTGGCTCGTTAGCGCCACTGTGAGATAGCTTACTGACTGATTCTTGAGTTCTCAAAACGTATGTCTCTATAAGCGAAAAATTATTTGCTTAGCAAGAGTGTTTAAACGCTTAAGAGGGCGTAGTCCCAGCCCGCGCCCCCATGTCTCTTAATATGTTTCGTGGAGTTTTCTCTGACGTAGCCGCAAAACCGAATAAACTATTAGCTACATAGCCTTAGTGTATTGAAGGAAACATTGCGTTAGTGACAACTTTTAGATATATGGTGTACCGAGCCTTACTCGTCTATGGCTGAATGTTTTAAGCGTCATTGCATCGATGCGGCCATCCAGACGGAAGTTCTACGTGACGATTATTCAAGTGTTACCGGCGTTATCGGAGAACATCGTTCTTACATAAGCACGCCCTTCCCGGAAAGAGCAAATTTCCTGAGGGCGGCTCGTGGAAATTCAAATTTACATGACAAGGAAAACTTTAATGTTCGTGAAGTGCACCTCCCGTCAAAAGTATGCTTCACGTCCAAGCAGCTTCCATTTAGCCCGTTTCGAATTTATTGAATCTTTTCAAAAATAATACCCGAATGCACGGCTTACATATATCGCATCGACACGACCACTCCGTTTTTAAGTGGGAAAAAGATGTGTTTCAATTATTGTAAGTGTTCGCAAACTATCACTGTACCGCCTTAACGTTTAAACTTGCTCGTTAACGAATGCCTGCAAGGGTTAGATTTCGTTCGTAAAAACGGTATCTGTAAGGTATCTCGCTGGTGCGGAGAGTCTGCCACGCCCCTGCCATACCATTCACTTTTTGTGACATCACCAGTTATTGTGACATTAATGTGACACCTGTGACATAAAGCGAGCGGCATCCGCCGTATCCGGCGAGCAGACGATTCCAGTTCTGGTTTATTTATTGTGACATCCTTTGTCCATTCGTTTATTGGGCAGTTGAGTTAGGTACGAATTTCGTCTAATTGAGTCGTCGTTTTCGAGCCGATTTCAGCCTTTTCAACGTAGCACGTTCGGTTCTCTTTTTAAACGAGTATTGCGAAACTCGTGTTTCTTAAGTGGGCTTCGTGAAAATTATGGCAGGCAGTGCTGTGTCCTGTGCATTTCACTGTTCCGAATTTTCCGCTGCTCTACCTCAACGTTCGCGTTTTATGCTACAAAAAATGGATCACGTGATCTCTGTTGCCCCCCTGCCCAGCAGAGCTGTAAGCAAGAAGTGCACAAGTTGCACTTGCGGGAGAAATGCGAAATACTTTGAGTTCCATGGAAGAAAAAAAAAGCGTCGGTGCCGGTTCTCCAAGTGCAGGTGAGGCGTCGTCGTAGATGCGGTGAGGGCAAACTGCCAGACACGAAAAAAAAAGGGGGGGCTTCCAAGCTGCTTCGTTTTTTTTTTTTTTTCGTGATTTCGCGGTGGAACAGACATCTTTGGCTGCACGTGTTTCTCCAGAGCTGCAAAGCTTGCAATCTTCCAAAAATGTCACCGCCATTCCAAAAGAAGCTTGTACACTGCATAGCGTTGTAGCGAAACCGAAGTTCAAAAACAGGCTTTCGGAATCGATTCCCTGAAAAAAAAAAAGACCCGGGGGAAACGGTGGTCATTTTCTGTGCGTTCGTGCAAAATTCGCTACCGCCGTCTACGACCATGTGATGGGGAGACAGGGAGGGCCACTGACGGCAGGGTTGGCGGAACCCCCTCTTCCCCCTACTCCTCGTTTTTTTCTTGTTTTTTTTCGTTGGTGTTTTGCCAGTTTTGGTTATCGCGCGCGCAGTACTTCCACCACCCCGAGGAGCGCGTTGCTTTCTCCCTTTGTTGTCCAGTCTCTCCCCGCTCGCCGCATCGGTCAGCATTGACCTTCACAAAAACGCGTGCCGATGTGAGCGACCCTGGCGAGGAGGGGGCGACCGACCTTCCACCGGAACAGCAGACGGCGCCGTACACATTGTGTTGTGTGCAGTACTCAAGGATTGAAACGCGAAAATTTAGGGCTAAATAAAAGCACGTGTACAGTCTGAAAGTGGTCGAGCGCGCGCCTGTGAACGCTGTCGCCGTCCGCAGCTGCTACTCCGCATTTGCTACAAGCTGACCCGCTGCGCTTGTCTAGTGGTTGACCCGAAGGTCGCGGATTCGAATATCGGCCGCATTCTTGATGGAGGCGTAAAATGCTTCAGGCCCGTGTACTTAGATTTGGGTGCGCGCTAAACATACACTAAAGAGAAACAATGAATTGGTTTTGATCGATAAATTATGCTCTGAGAACTCTAATGGCCTTCATTTCGCCCATCATAGGTTTATTAATAGAGGAAAAAAATCAAGTTCAAAGTTTCATTTTAAAATTTCGCGCCGAAATCTTCCCGCATGACGTCACGGATTTCAAAGTGTATTACGAAATTACCCCAAACTTGGTATGTATGGCCCCCTCAGAGAACAATGTACTTCATTTTTACCAATGAGGAACTACGTAGTCCCTAGTAGGCGCCGTCAAAACATGTGACGTCATGGCGAATGGTGCGGAAACTTCAAGGCGGCGTCGCCATCCACATTTTGTTTTTGCGCGTTTTCTCTCTTATTAAGCGTCTTCTCGCAGCAAGCGTAATGTTTTTGGTATCGTGAAAGAATACTTTGTTAATATGAGAAAAATCGTTTTGCTCTTTAGTGTCCCTTTAAAGATCCCCAGGTGGTCGAAATTTCCGGAGGCCTCGACTACGGCGTCCCTCATAATCGTATCGTGGTTTTGGGATGTTAAACCCCAACAATTATTTGTTACAAGCTTCTGTTCGTGCTTGAATTATAACACAAGGACCTAGCATGCAGAATGACTACTTTTTTTTTTTTTTTTACAAAAAAAATCGCGGCTGAAGGAGCCGTATAGCCGCTCTAGTCAAGTGTGATTCCGACAGTACTTTCGCTTCCAGCGTCTACAGCTCGCGTCATATCGGCGTAATTTTGACACGAACACTTACATCAGTGAACATCATTACCTATACCAGATTTTAGAGCGACATGACGCGGTCATCACGAGCAACTTGTCATAGCAGTCGTTATACTAAAACAAAAAATGGTTGTCGCGTTTAAATCTGTTTCAATTTTTGTGCGGATTCCACGAACTGTCGACTCACCTATAACTCTTAGGTTTCGAGCTTGCACGTGATAGCCGATGCAGCTAAAGAATGTTTATCTTTGTGTGTGTGCGTGCGTGTGTCTTTCTTTCTTTTTTTTTGATGGGTGGCGGGGTGCGGCTGAGGCCATTTGCTGGTAAGCTTCATGGTTGTTGTCTTTTCCTACTTGTTGACAAGCCGTGTCAGAGCTCGCCCCTTGATATAACGTAATCGTTTTCCGTGCCCTCGTTCGTCATAATCTCCGGCCCTGAGGGCTGGTCAGAGCATCGCGTCTTCCGAGCGTGTCAACAAGCAAGCAGGAGTTCTTCGCATTGCCCCACTGACAAGCCTCGAACGCTCTTTCGCTTTGATCGTTACCGTTATTATTATATTATTATTATACAGTGTTATTCACTGGCTCGGTAGCCTTTCGTTGCTGATATTGTTTGGTTCTGTCGTTTGTTTTAAGAGTAACCGACTGGATGCCAAGAGAATTAAGGTAAGCACAGCAGGGGCAAGCACGAATTGCGGTGGGCAGATGAGATAGATAAGTTTGCGGGGATAACATGGCCGTAGCAAGCACAGTGGCGGGTTAATAGACCTCTACCAGCCTACGTCACTCACTCCCCGTGCGTCAGGTCACCTGACCTCTCGGCGCACGTGCAACCGCGGGTGGTTGGCAAAACATTCCCGCTGCCGGCTCAGCGTGGTACAGTCGCACGGTGTTTGGCGCACGTTTTTTTTTTCTTTGGAACCTTTTTCTGAATCTTTCGGTTCCAAGATTATTTGTGGTATGTGTCAAAGAACATATAAATGTGTCGTGGACTGTGTGACGAAAAATTTGCCACGCTGCTGGCTGGTTAACTTGGAGAAGTGAACCCACGTGGTGGTTTGTGCAAGGAACAGCGGCATCGTCTTCGAAAATGTGCCGCGTTTACTGTGGCGTGTAGTGTGCGTTGAAAGGCAGCGACGATATCGGTTCACATTTGCGGACGTTGAAACTGACAATATTGTGTGGTGTGTGTTGTGTGAATAACGATGCATCTTGTTTGCGAAAACATCGGCACGCGTTGTATCTAACAGGGCAATTTGCAGTGACCGGTTGTCGACGGAACATCAGGATTGGACATTTTATTTGACGCGATGATCTGCGAGTGCGTACATCTCAGTGTTTGTGCTGCGTGCACAAAAAAAAAAAACAAAAGAAAGGGCATGGTGTCCGTGCTGAAAGGTAAGACTACGCATGAGCTACCAGCGTGTTTTAGCATTGCGGAACATGCACGTACGGTTTACCACGGCGAATATCCAGAACCATACGTGTATCGCCTTTTATTGGAGATATACGTCATAATGGAAGCAGTGGAGATTCTTGTTTGTCATATTCTAGTTAGCTTTCTTTACGGCTCGATATTTATGAAGTGACATTCCGAGTTTGTGTACCAAGTCTAAAGGAGAGGAGCAAGTATGGAAACACGTTGTAGGCATCAGATACAGCGACGTAACCGCGCAAGAGAACATTTATAATTAAATTATTGGTGTTCAACATCTCTAAACTGCTCAGTGGATTATGAGGAACGCGGTAGGGGATAACTTCGCTTTAATTTTCACGGGGATTTGTTAACCGAACGCAGGCTAATGCGTGTTTCCTTCGTTTTTTTTTTCTTTGATTCATCTCTGATCAGAATTTTGCGCCGTGAGTGAGAATCGAATCCGTGACCTCGCGCACAGTAGCCGCCAATGCTGTACATCGTTTAAAACTGCAGTGCAGATTTCGCGACGGAAATTCATGCCATGCTAATCCATGCCATGCTAATATTTCTCCAAACACCAGTCGCCGTGAAAATGTACAACGTTCGCTTCTGAGGAGCATAAGATTTTTTTATGGCTGTCATCCCCGACGAGCAAATCATATGTTGAACTAACAGAATCGTTCATTACAGGCAGTAACTCTTCCTTCTAACAGCTGTGAGTTCAGAAAACAGCAATTTGCAAAAACTTCTATCGAAGTAAGCAGACACACGCAGCGCTGCTATGCAGAGAGATCCCGCCGGCGGAACTTTCTTGCCAACCAGCACCTGCTCCGAAGGCGGGACTTGGGGGCGGGACACTGCCAGTGACGTCACACTGTTTGCAAACAGGGAGAGGTCTATTGGCGAAACATTTGAAAAGCTTTTGCCCCGCCCCCCTGCAGTGGGCGTGGTCGAACTCATAAGGATGATACTCGTTGGCTTCTGCATAGCATAGTTTTTGCTTTTTAGTATAACGACTTCGAGTGTCTCTTTTCTACCCACGTTCTTAACGAGGTGCGATGAATATTCGCGACCGAGTTCGACTACCGTAGTTACTCGTGTACTACAGGCGCTGGTTCGTACCGGCTAAGGTGACTTCGAGTATTGCCCTTGGAAGGGTAGCGCTAGTATAGACACGGACTAGAGGAAAGACACACGGACACTTGCCCATTTGCCGGCTAGTGTCGCTAAATGATCGTTAACTTCGGCTATCCGCTGTTAAATTGTCTCCACTCAATCATTGTCTAAGGATTTTTTTTTATTGTATTGCTTAACTGTCATGCTGAAACGTCGCATCGCTAGAGTTCACTTTGCAGCGTCATTGATTTTTTTTTTTCTCTCTCTTCTCTACACTTTACATTGCATGCAGCTTTTTCTGCCTGTCGTGTACTGCCATTCGAGCCCATGTTGGTTTGACGTCTGATTGAATTTCCTCTTACTAATATTCAGCAATAAATTATCGTAATTATTTCTTGAGTGAACCGGTGTGATGAACACGAGCGTCTGTAGTATTGCACCGAATGACTAATTAGCCCAGCCACTACTCTTATATAAACTTCAATGTTTATCGACAACTTGGCACGAATAATCTGACACAGAAGAGTGGAAAGCTTGAATACCTGTGCCATCGTTTATACATTTGGCTGTCATATTTAAGAAACACTGCGAAGCTTAACTTTGCTCGTATACGTTGCTGGTTCGAGAGGAAACTAAGTTTTGTATCCCGTTACTTGTTCCTGTTATGACTGAACATAGAATGACGTTGACTGTCTCGCATAATCTTAGCAACACTGGTCCAAATTAAGCTGAGAAAAAAGAAAGAAGAACACCAGCCGCAGGCAATTAAGTTAAAATCAATTGCGCGTAGTCTTTCGTGTCTACTTTTCTTCCATTCTCCCACCTTGTCAGCTCAAAGGCGTCTCGCCGGTGCCTATGAGAGATAATGAATGAATGAACTTTATTTAAGATTAGTCCGGCAGTTAATTAATGGACCGTCGCTGATTCAAGGATGAAAACAACGCATGCTCCGAACACACACTCCGCAATCGCAAACTTACTTGAAAATTCCGCAAATTTCCCAACACGATGCCGTAAATACTGGCGCGTTCCTCACGCGCTCACAAATTATGGATTTTAAACATTTATTTATACGAGTACGTTAACCATGTACCTTAAAAGAATTTAAAACGACGCAACAAAACATAACCACCTCACCTCTCTTCTTTTTTTTAAATTAAGTGTTGTTTGAAAGAGTGCCGTTTTTTTTTTAATGGCTAAAAATGTACCAAACATACATGCCTCATATTGTTGTATTACAACTTTGTTACCGTAATGTACTGCTTATCATTGCTTGTGCTGATGACACTGTAATTATGTGCTGTCCTATCAGTGTACCCCGTGTTTTCTGCCCTGCACTGCCATGTGTACAAGGGATACGGGAGCTTTGTCAAGCTGCTTTCTAGAGGCTTTTGCCCCCACATACCTCAAGCATGTACGCAAACGTGCTTGTTGGAAATAAATCAAATGAGTGAATAACATTAAACAGCGCCCCGGCTTGTCAAGGTCACTCAACTCTCCAAATGTAAACGTTAAGATTCCAAGCTATACAGTCACGCTAACACAAGTAATGTGCGGGCGTAATAGAAGCAAGTCACGCGAAACAAATTTATGCAACAAAAAACCGTAAACAATGAAGAGAAGGAAAGTTACTGTACGGTAAGGAATGGGACCTTCGTGTAACGGTAGTAGCCCGCGGGATAAACGCGTAATAGGTGGAAAGTATGCGGCGGCTATTTTCGTCCGGCTAACGCTCCGGTACTCTAATATTAGAGGCAATTACCCCCGCGCGGCCTTGAAAAAGTCACGTGACGACGGGAGTACGAACGCTCACACGGTATGTACGCTGTCACATAAAGCGGCCTTAGAGGAGATCGGAAGAGCAAACATAATCGGTTATGACGTCGCATTAAGTGGTGATATATACCCAAGAACCACTCTCTCTCTTTATTATTATGTAACACGGATGAACCTCGTACGCTTATTGTGACATCGTGTCGATCGCGCGAGCGCTTCAGGTCTGCCTAGTGTGTCCACTGGTTCTAATCGGCGCCATGTTCGTCCTCCATTTGTAAATATTGGTTCTTTTGCATAATGCACTTGTATTAATGAGACGCTAAGAATGGCGATAAGTGAAGCTATATTAACAAGTTGCGCTCTAGACGAAGCTAGACGGCCACTCTTGAACTTTGTGACGTCAGAGTGACGCATCACCGGCAAAGTGTCCAAGTTTGGCCTTCATTATTCTCTCCAGTGGTTCCCCCCCCCCACCACACCCGGGCTGCAAGAAAAAAAGAAGAAAGAAAATTGGGTTTTGAAGTTCTAGCGTAATACCTTACTTCAATAAAGCAATATATTGTGTTCATGTTGGTGCAGTGAATTAAAGGACTCGTGTTGCTGGTTAGGGTAACCACTTAGACTGAAGCACAACAAGGCAGCACAGGGCAATGATTGCTGTGAGACTGAATTAATGCACACTAAAACGCGCGCAATTTTGCGGGACCGCAAGCGTAACCACGGCAAGGCACGCACAATCGCAACGACAGTGGCACCATTCTCTACGGGGGAAACTACTTTCATGTGACAGTATACGATTTTCCGCCGCGTATTATCACTACAGCGTGTCCTTGCATTTGCGCATTTTAACGTTGTTTCTGGTGACCCGAAAAGCGAAGCGCCACCCCTCTTTCCTACCGCTTTCCTCGAGCCATCTTTCTTTATTTTCTCCTCGTCTTGGAGCACAGTCGCGCCTCTTAGTGACAGCGCTGTTGTTTCTTTGCTGTAGGCTGATTATTGACTGATTTACACCGCGAGCAACGACAAAACATGAATTAGCAACGGGTACAGAAGCACCGAGCGAGAAGCCTGCGCGTATGTGTTTGGCATCATTGCTTTGTTATTTTTTTTTAACTCACGTGGGAACGTTGTATTAGTACAGTGTTACCTGACGGGCAACACCTGGAGGGCGACCTCAGTGCGAGATGTATGACCTGTCACGTACGGCGCGTTGTCAAAATGCTCGGAACGCGGTTTTCGGAGGTGCGCGAAAATAAATGAACGTGGCTTCGGCGGCGGCATTCTTTGAGAGAGAAGGGGGGTGTGGAGGGGGGCACATTGAGCTTGGGCATTTGGGAGGGCATGTGCTCTTTGGGGAGGGACGTAGCTGTTAGGAAGTAGCGGAGAGAGGGAGAGAGGTGTGAGTTCTTTGAAAAATAAAGCACCGCCCCCCCCCTTTTTTTTTTATTGGGAGGACCACATTTAGCGGATGTTCCGTTTCTATCTATCTATCTATCTATCTATCTATCTATCTATCTATCTATCTATCTATCTATCTATCTATCTATCTATCTATCTAATCTCTTAGAACCACGCTGAACGAAAGATGGAGAATTTTTTCGAGGGCTCGTTTCTTTGTTAGACACAAATGAATCCAACATACAATCAGGCCAAGGAAAGCATAGGGTGCATTAACTGTTGTCTTTAACTGTCAGTGTGGCAATTATGACGTAAATTGAAACGAATTAAAGTGGTCGAAAAATCACCCTTTCAGTCGGTGGGAACCGGACCTGCAACCTTAGAAGTACGCGTTCAGTGCTACCCACCGACTGAGAGGGTGATGTTTCGTCCACTTTAATTCACTTCAATTTACGTCATAATTAGCGGACTACAGTTAAAGACAACAATTAGCGTCCCCTATGCTGTCCTTGGTCTTATTGTTTGTTGGATCCGTTTGGTTGTGCTAGAACCACGTTGTTACGTTTCTCAGGGGACAACAGAAATAAAAGAACGCATGATCCGGGAAACGTATAACAACCGATAATGATTGCGGGAAACGGTGCCGGAGTTTCAGAGCGTAAGTTCCGGGAAAACGTATAAACGGGGTTTTACGATGTCCACTGTTACATTCGACGTGCTCGTGCGCATGCGTGTTTCTGGTTCCGTAGAAGCAACAGGCGGATGATGGACAATCGATCCGGTGTGAGACCGGGTCTGTTTCGTCTGCGCCACAAGATAGGCTCGCCTTTGTCGGTTTTTCGGTCTGTTTGTTCGACGTGCGCACTTGTCGTGTCGTTTCCGGTTTTTTATCGCCCGACGACATCAATATATATCCTGTCTTTTAGCGTGAGAAAGAAGACGGGCGACAACGCAGCGGGATGTTTTCTCGGTTCCTCGAGTGTATATTTTTTTCTTTTTTTTCGTGTTCAATAGACTGCAGGTCGTTTCACAATAATACCTCTAGTGCACTTACCCGTCATGAGAGACCGTCGGCGCCTTCCTCGGAAACGGGGCCCGCACGGTTATTTGTGAATCCGCTATCGACATCAATTGTAGGCCTGTTCTCAGTGTACTTAACATTGTCAGCCTCGTTCTCAACTTGTTTAAGATTCCTAAACGGTCTCGGCCTAAGCTCTGTAATAATTCTTCGCGCGAGCGTTGTATAGACACGGTCGCTTGCTTCGGATACTATGACAGGGTACCACAGTCGAAATCTGGTAAGCAGGCTTCCCGCACCGCGTTCTCGTTCGTTGGTATACCGTTAAGTAAAGCTGAGGCATACAATTTTGAAAGCAATTAGGCTGCCACTCGTGAACGGTTGGGGGCAGGAATGATGTCACTATTTCACACGCCGTCACCTTAATTATAATTAGCCCGACGTTATTCGCCATCTTGGTTACGAGCCTTACAGAGAAGAGCGCTTGCCTATTTTGCATATATTAACGCAATGTGTTCGTGCATAGAGCGATCAAGAAAATCAAGGTACACAAGAGAAAGGTCGCGCAAATGTGGGGCAGTATACTTTTTTTTTTCTTTTCTTGATGGCGCAGCAGTCGGCGCATGCGGGCGCCCGCTTCCTACGTAAACCTCTCTTTTTCTGGCCTCGGGATTTTCTGAAGCACTAGGACTCTACAAACGAGCGCACAGCAAGCACACAGGCATCTCACCCGGACACGCAGGATTACAGTATTCGCATCTTTCGTGCCACGGCGGGCGTACTCAGTAACACACACACACACACACACACACACACACACACACACACACACACACACACACACACACAAACACACACACACACAAACACACACGCACGCACGCACGTTCTCTCCCTCTCCTTAAGTCGTTAACACCGTCTCCCCCGCGAACATACCAATACACACATTCATAGTACCTTCACGAGCAGGCTTTCTGCACAGACGTAACACTACGGCTACTACGCTGTCCAAAGCGAATTGTACGTTCGTGCGTGTGTACTACGTGTACTTACTGTGTAAACGCAAGCGTTGTAGAGGCGGGAAGGATGGGGGGGGGGGGGGGGAGCGTTCTTTTTTATCGCGGTCGGCATCGTGTGGGAACCGCGTGCTGCCGCCGTCCGGCGCCGCGCGCATCGCACACACGAACTTGCGTGCGTGTTTGCACCCGTAATTTCTCTCTCTCTCTCTCGTTTTCCAGGAGGCGAGAAAGGAGCGAGATAAGAACGTAGAGATAAGAGAAAGCGGATGACTCGGCTACTTTTTTTCACTGGGAAAATGGGCAGAGAAATTAGCCGTTCGGCAGCGCGTACACGGACGGGTTGTGCGGCGCCGGCGAGCCGCTTCAAGCAGTTTGGGGAACAGATAACAGAGGTGACGGCGTGTCCGTGCTGTAGGAAAGTAAACAGATGTTCGTGCCACTGAAGTACGAGTGGCAGATGTGAAGAATTCGGGAGAGATGTGAGTGGAGAGCTTTGGTGTATTTGTTGTCGTCTGACATATGAAGAAAGAAAATGTCTGAAGCGGGTCGAATAACACGGAATACTGGTAGAGCAAACGTTGCGTAAACTTTCAAAATGAATGGATACTCGTTATTCTATAGCTGAAACACACACTCAGACGTGGGCATGATGCTCTGAATGATAAGAAAATGTTAGATTGAGAAACACGGCGTGCACTCGTTAGATCAATGGACAAGTGCCACGTAGTCCTTTCTTTTAGTAATGTTTGTGTTTTCTATTCGAGTGCATCTTGAAGAGGTCGCGGGTTTGATTCCCGACCGGGAAGTTATCGTTCAAACGGAAGCGAAATGAACGGCGTTCTTAGATTTAAACCTATGTACACTGTGAATAACTCCAGGTCAGGGGCGTAGCCAGGGGGGGGGGGAGGGTTGGGGGGGTTCAACCCCCTCCCCCGAAAATTTTTTATTTTGCCTGCGTAATATACACGAACACATACAAACGCACGCACGAACATGCATGAAGCACGGTTGACCCCCCCCCCCGCCCCCCGAAAAAAATTTCTGGCTACGCCCCTGCTCCAGGTGGTCTCAGAATTGATCCGATGTCCCCCATTACGGCGAGTCTCTTCTTTATTTTTCGGTATTGGCACGTAGAATACTATAATTTAATTAATGCAGAACTAGTTAAAATTAATTTTGCCAGTGCACGCGAACTGTGCGTGTTTTGTTTGTTTGTTTGTTTGTTTTTCTATCGTACACGTGACCATTATGTTTCCATTTCAGTCCTTGGGATTTGTAAACAGTATTTCTCACCTCACGCTATCGTCATGGGTTCCAGAATTTTTTTAGGGAGGAGGGGGGGGGATCCGTTTTTGTACGTTCGTGCGTGTGTTTGCACGTGTGCGCGCATGTGTACGCATACACAATCTAAAAATTCCGTAGCGGGGGGTCCCCGAACCATCTCCGTAGCACGGCCGCTGGATGAAAGAGCGAACGTGCCCCTATCTACGCCACTGGGTCTCATCTTATATTTTACTTAAAGCTCTCCGGCCGGCACGTCTTGTGTTTCTTCAATAATATTTCCCCCTCTATCTGATATACCCTCTCCTTTTCTTCACTGCGAGATGCGATCACGCGATTGGCTCCCGCGGTTTAATCTTGATCGTGCAAACCTCGTGCGACCTCTCGCACGTGAAACCGCTTGCCTCGTTTCGCATCGGCGCAAGCGCGCGCCAGCTGCAGGGACCCGCTTATAACTTCGCGAGAACGCGTTACCTTTGGTTGCGCAGTTAACGAACAAACAAACCGGCCCAGAACCGGACAAACCAGCTTCTTCTCATCTTCACGAGGAGTCGTGCTTCCTATATAAGTTACACTTCCCGACGTTGACAAAAGGTGTACTAAAGCTGCGCAATCAACCGCCAGCCGACAGGGGGCGCAGCGGCTCTTCCAATTAGGGTTAAACGCCGCAGGGGTAACGCTCTCTCAATGTTTGCTTTATTTTAATCTCCACGCCGCACTGACTATAATAGTATACAGGTGTATGTGCGCGCGTGGGAGCGTCACCCTCAGGTGCATTGCGGCTATCCTCGCCTGGTATACCGTATTTTCTCCATATATCAGGCGAGGATAGCCGCTCTGCCCAGCACCCCTAAGTTTAACTCTGCAAAAAGGAAAAAAAAAAATGCATATAACTCCTGCACATAACCGGCACCCCCCCCCCCACGCCCTGTTTTTTTTTAAACACAATTTTCCGGTTTTTTTTTTTTTGGTGCGGGTTATATGCGCCGAAATACGGTATATACGGTACAAAGAAGAAGAAGAAGAAGAAAAAAAACACGCTTTACTGAGACTCGCTTGCGCGCCCATTCCCGTATGTATTACCGAGCTTGGCCGCAAGGGGGCGGTGAGAACGATCCAGCCTCGAGGTGCGTAAAGGATGGGACCCAATTCGGACGTCCTGTGGAGACGGCAATTAAGCGGGCATAAACGCCGCAGGGGGGAAAGAGGGGTGTCTACGGGCTGGAAAGAAAGCGACACGTCAACCGTATTACATCGGTGGGTTTCCATCTGCGACTGTTTATTTCGTTTGGTCGGTTATGGAACTGGTAGCGTCTATCGCCGCATCCAGGGCTGTATAATATACCGCTCCACCCTTTCGTCTGGGTGGGAAAACGAAATGTACCCGGTTCGGAGCGATCGCAATTCATTCCCGTCTCGGTAACCGCTGTTGGTCGTATTGTTTGTTAGACTGTTGGTTCCTTATTCGGGGAATAATTGTCGGTTGTTTATACTCGGGGACAGATTTCATTTTTTCTTCGTGCTGTGGAACTAGTTTATCGTACTGCCTTAAGCGCAGTCGTTTCAGTGATTGCGGAAGCTCCGCGGACACGTGACCCGTGTCATGAGGTAAAGAGAGCGCGGGAGGGTACGTGTCGATGTTTCCAAGAGGGCTCAAAAATTGTGAGAGAGAGAGAAAGTGTGTGTGAGTGGTACCACACAAGTACGAAGCGCTGTCTGTGCATCATCAGCTTAGATGCGTCCAGTATACTCAAAGCCTTTTTCTGTCGTAGTCAGTCATAAAAGTGTTCATGTTTTCCAACTGCAGGGTATACGTCACCATCTGTTCAGGAAAGTTTCTGTTGCTTCAAACGCAATGAACAAGCAAAAAAAGGAAATCGGAAGTCAATCGATCAACCAACCAACCAATCAATCAAACCTTTATTTCTAACTAGAGTGGGGGGTCCCTCAGGCGACAAGCGGTTATGAAACCACTTGAAGGTGCCTGAGGGCGTTGCCAATGCTTAGGATTTCTTGGGAGGATGCATGGGAAAGGGTTACGGTACATTATGTGAAGGGAATAGCAGCAAGCAAGAAGTCAGGAGAGGCCCCGCACAGACGACCGAAGCGCGGCTGCCGATCGCCTCCGCGACTAAAGAAATAGTCCCGCTCATGCACGCGCCCATGTTCCCCGAAGGCAGAGCCACCGGTCGTCCCGCTCATGACGTCAGTCCCGAGTGCGCGCTCATTGGTGCAGGCTTGTGTTCATCCGCCTTTGAGGAGGAAATGCCGCTGACTTTTAAAGTAGAATCCGACTATAGGCATGTATAAATGTTCATGCTACAGCATGAAGCTGCAGGCGTAGCATGCCGATCACGTGTTCCAGTTATTTCTCGCGTGTCGTGGAAATTTCTGGCAGTCGTCTATTTATACGTACGTGTACACGAACCATGCTGCGTACATATACATATTTATCTTTGTTCGGTTCATTATGCCTTGCGTGTGTTGCCGCTCGTTTCAGTCTGGGAATGCTTCGCTTTCCCGTTTTGCCAAAGCACTAGGAAAGCGTCGCGGAAAGTTCTGAAGGCTACGGGACTTAGTAACCACCTGTGACGTCGAAAATATCCCTTCCCACTTTTCTAGTGTTGGATAGCTAACCGGGCTCAGCCTTGGTTAACCTCCTTGCCTTTCTTTTATCCTTTCTCTCTCTCGCTCTCAGGGCGTACTCTTCGGATGACTACGAGCGTAGTCATCCGAGCGTAATCATCCAGTAGTAGCACGCGCTGGCTGATCAACCGCGAAAACACCCCTTCTTCCGGACCCATGGTTCAGGCGCACGACCGTACATCCTGCAGGGTCGCAGCCGTAGAACGAGTGTATCGCCACTTAGATGCACATCTGTGCACGGCACAGGGATGACAGAGTGAACTGTCAGTCTCAGAGAGACTAGGCAGCGTCAAAACAGTGTCCCAGCCTTCGTTACGCAACATCGGTCAAAAAACGCGACCCTTGGTCACCCCCACCTCCTCCTATCCGTCCACCATCACTTAGTTACATCTGGTCGCCGCGAGCTGTGGAGTCAAAGCACGGCGAGAAATGGCACTGACGGCCGATCCGTCTCCATTATACCGAGCAATGGAATGTGAAAAAAGAAGGTTAAAAAAAAAAACATCTCTTCGAGATAGACCAGCACCGCATTTGCGCGTATAAGAGCCGCAACTTCTCTCTCTCCTGGTGTATTGGCTGGGTGCGATTCTTGCACGAATCTGGCATGTAACGTACCCGCTGAAATTGCGGACTACGTGTGAATCAATATACAGTCACGCTGTTCAATTACATTCTCGACTGCACTGCCCATTTAACTCTTCACTTCTCCCGTCCCATGAACCTCTCTCTCCGTTCTTCTGTTCCATCAAGTGCAGGGTTCGTTGCTGGATCCATAAGAATGACTCGTTTGGCGAGTTGGTACATTACTGCGCCGTAGAATGCTAGGGAACGGTGAGAAAAAAAAAAATGAGCAAGGAACAAAGGGACAGAAAGTTGGCGTTCATTTCTGTGACTGCTTTTATTCGTAATATCCTGTCTCTCTCAACCGTTTAATGGTATTCTACGACGCAGTTGTTAACCGAGTTCATTTGGTGCTGGTTCAGTTCTGATGGTTACAATCTCTCCGCCTTTCATTCACCCTTCGACTCACTTATAAACCCCTGAATGTGGGAGCTGCGGCTACCATCCGAGTAAATGCGGCAACTCGCAACCTGCCCGCGCACGATTGCCCGCATCGCGCGCTGGCCCGACAGCCGGCTGGCTGCGCTTGGGTCTCTGTTCTTGCGTGCTCGATGACCGAACGATGTCTGCCCTGCGGGTCTTCGGTCATGGCAGCCCCCTACCCTCCCCCCAATCACCCCTACTCCTGTCGGCGCCGCCACGGCTATATGCGGGACGGGGTTCTGTCGTTTCGCGCCCCATTGGCTCCTGACCGTCACCGTGCTGACTCTCTGCTTGCCGACGATGAGTGTAATATATGTTTGTGTGTGTGCTGATCGTCCCCTATGCCTCGTACACCGCGCCGCTTTCTCACATTAATTTCTGCGCCGGCTATTCCCAGATACAGTCGTGTGTGTCCATTCGGCAGACAGCCCCACGGGAGCCCAGTGCAGAAGAGAGATTTGACCGGGACACCGTGGCGAATTAAAACGACGATTAATAGCTGGATGCGAGCATGTCGTTATTTCATTCCCTTACTTCGTGACCGTCTTTGGCGCTAGACAGTTTTGAAAGATCGCCTTTGCTGCTTCTAAACAATTACGTAAGCCACCGGGGAAGATGCGCTCGCAATTGGGCATTGTGACTAGAGAGAGCGACAGACAATGTAATTATAGAAGTTAGGTAATTAATCGAGAGGAATGCGTAATGGAGCTTGTAAGCCTGTCGATACAAACGTGTAATTGGGAGTCACGAAATATGAGGCTGCCGGTTATATTGGACCGAAAATTGAGCTGCCGATTTGTGATGTGTCCCGGCGTTATTTGTTTCATGTTTCACTTGAACTGTCTGACATAGACAAGAAGGTTTTGTTTCTTTCTATCTCTCTCCCTCCCCCTATCGAGAACGTTGGTGTCTGGGCCAGCCAGTCTTTATTTGAAAAGCGGATCCAGCCACTAATTACTATTTAAAAAAATCAGAGGGAGTTTAAACGTACAATTAGACTATTGACTAACGTATAGTCACTTCGTCACTGCATGATTTGCCACTTTAATGGATAGATGCATTGTCGAATTCTAGAACGAAAGGAAACAGCTAATACTACGTTTAAAAAAAAAAAAAAACGCCTCCGTATTCCATCCGTCCGGTCCATTGACGTTGAAATCGAATCGTCGGAACTTGACCCAGACTGGCCCAACGCACGTAAAAGCGTACAACCCGGCCCTACAAACTGCACAGAAGTTCAGTAGGTCTGTCGTGAGAGTCCGGTCGAGGGGAATGTCCTGTGGTACAATAGCCTTTTGCTTTCTTCCAAGTGACCGCGTCTCTATCAGTCTTCAGGTCGACCGCTTCCCGGAATTCCCCTGCGAAGCGCCATGCAAGGTGGACCATCTTCATCGCTGGATGCACGCGCACGGGTCGTTGCATCATTATTGCCTGGAAAAAAAAGAAAAAAAGAAAGAAGAGTGAACGCCCCGTTTTTGGAGGGTAGAGTGACCGGATCCATTCGAGCGCTACTATGTTGAAACCCAAGGCTCGTGGCGACGCTTGCGGAGAGAGTGGTAAAGAGAGAGAGAAACGTAACGAACAAGGCGACATGCTTAAAATGTACAGGTGGGCTATTTGGGTGGCACATCGGGTGAGAGGGCGACACGAAATAAAAATACGCATAAAGACAATACACATCGCTTGTGTATGTATTTGTTTCGCGTTGTCCTTTCACCCCGATGTGCGCTGCCACAAGGCGATATGTCTCCTCACTTGAAAAAGGTCAGCGAAGTGAGAACGCCGCCTCCTGAAACTGCGGCCCAAAGCCCTCGAGCGAGCGAGCGACTTCGAAGTTCCCTCGCCCCCGTCTCTTCTTCATCCGTTGCTCTCGAAGACGAGGCCGAAACGAGACGGCGAGTTCCCGGGAACGCTGTTGAAAACGAAATTCCGAGAAGAGGCAGAAGAGGGCAGAATGTTTGTATACGGTCCCCAGCCCGGAGAAAAAGGCCTCTCGGGCGAGCTCGGAACGCGCCCCCCTGGCTGTAACCTGACACCGCCGGGCAGCTGCGGGTGAAGAGAACGAGGGCACCGGACAGCGCTGTGACCACCGGGAGAGAAGGGAAGACGAAGACGACGCGGTGACGGGCAGTCGCAAATCGCCCTCCGTGCCGAGAAGAAGCATTCAACTCATTGTGTATTCGCGCCGCGTTTTTCTTGCTCTAATTAAACAGTTATTTTTGTTATCAAACGGACGCATCAGTCTTTCATTTCTTAACGAACGTGAACGACAAACTTTCTGGTGCCGAAACCCGGGACTCATCCTGCCGTGGACATTACAGTGTGCTCCAACGATTCCACGCCGGAACGTCTCTGTGATGATCGCCTGATGCCGTCCTTCCGGTGAGCTTACCAACGAACTGTTTATGCTGTGAACATGGAACGCGGGCGCAAAAAACGCATGGTCCTCCGGGCACAAGCCACACGTCTCATCAACGAATGTGAGCAGGGCAGGCAAGTTAGCCTCACACCGAACGAAGCAGGAGTGCTGCATGCCCGGTTGACATCCATACGGACAGAGCTCAACGCTGTCAACAACGAGATTGAGGCCTTGGTTTCTGAAGACGACCTGGAGGAAGAATTCACGCAAGTGATAGAATATAACGACCGTATCGTGCAATGCTTGGCACGGCTGGAGCAGCAAAGGAACGGCGGCTCAAAAGAAATCTCTCCAGCTCCAGCTGCCCAGACTCGATCAGCTCAACAGGTTAGCGGTGACGTAATCGAAACAACGACGTCACAAAAGCTGAACGTGAAATTGCCAAGGCTTGAGCTGATCAAGTTTAGTGGGCGACGGCATGAGTGGCAGCCCTTCTGGGAGTTGTTCGAACAGGTGGTGGACAACAACGATCAACTTTCCACACTGGATAAGTTCCACTACCTGAGGGCATCTCTCACAGGCGATGCAGCTGCGGTGCTTACCGGCCTACCCCCAACGTCCCGGTGCTACAACGACGCGAAGCAGCTTCTGAAAAAACGCTTCGGAAACGAAGAGCTTCTAATCCAGGAGCACATGAAGAAGCTCATCGACGTTACACCTGTGCGCGCTTCAGACGATGTGCGCGGACTTCGGCGTCTCTACGACACTGTGTCAGCGCATATCAGGGGACTCGAGACTCTCGGCCGGAAGCTCGACAGCTTCAGCTCCATGCTGCTGCCCATCGTACAACGAGCGATGCCGAAAGAGATCCTGTTGGACTTCAGCCGTAAGTGCGTAGTGGAGACAGGCGGCCCAACTGACGATCATCAGGCTACCACAGACGGTTCATCGCTAACCACGGAGGAAGGAGACAGAGGTACTGTAAACACCTTCACGAGACTCTTGTCCTTTCTCCGAGTGGAAGTTGAAAGCCGTGAAAACCTGGCTGCCCTACAAAGCATGGACGTAAAGCAATCGCCGAAATACAGTCCCAAAGAAGGCCCCTCATTGCACGCAAGAAAAGAAAAGCATGCTCCATCTGCTGCAATGCTGCACCAAAATGCCACTCAGGAAAATTGCTTCTTTTGTGACGCTAGCAGCCACACAACACAGAACTGTGACGAAAAGAGAACGATAGCGGAAAAGAAGACACTTTTACAATCTAATGGGAGGTGCTTCAGGTGCACGAAGAGAGGCCATCCGGCTCGAGAATGCCGATCTAACATACGATGCGCGAAGTGCGATAAAAGGCACGCCAGCACGATGTGTGACCCGACGTATGCAAAAACGAACGCACGACAACCGAACGACCCCGTCGCAAACGCGCACATTACTCTGGAAGCTACCGTCACAGGCAGCGGAACCGCCACAAAGAAGTCAGTTTTGCTGCAAACGGCGAAAGCTTGGTGTTGCGGAGAGACCTCCAGAGCTCGGGTGCGAATATTGTTCGACGGCGGCAGCCAACGCTCGTACATCACATCGGCTACGTCAAAGAGATTAGGATGCAAACTCATCGGCAGCGAAAGGCTGACAGTTGGATTCTTCGGAGGTCATCAAAAAGAAAGGCTGTTCAACAGAGTGTCTGTCAAACTAAAAACGAGAGATAAACGGGAATTCGAGATAGATGTTCTGGAGACAGACATTATTTGTGACCAAATTATCCCTTCACCACCGAAAATATGGACCGACCGCCTTGCTGCACTCGGTTACGAAGTTGCCGACTTCAAAAACGACGGTGACCCTCACTCTATCGAGCTGCTAATCGGGTCGGATCACTTTTGGCAGCTCACAACTGGCCGCACCACTAGGCTTGAAGGAAAACTGAGGGCTGTTGAAACGGTGGTCGGTTGGACTGTTCAAGGGCCTGTGGAGGGGAGTAACGAATCGTCCCAGTGCACACAAACAGTGGCGCTTCGAACGTCTGTCATAGAAAGAAATGCGGCTGACGTACTTACCAAATTCTGGACACTGGAATCTATTGGTGTAAATGACATCGAGAAAACGGAAGAACCAAATCCTACCATGGAATTTTTCGAAGAAACCATCAAGCGAGTGGATGGTCGTTACGAGGTGGCCCTTCCTTGGAAGCCCGTAACATCACTGCACCACAATAAGGAGATTGCCATGAAGCGTCTGCATCACTTGACAAGGCGCCTTCAAAACGACCCAGACTTGTGTCAAGATTACGACTCAGTGATCAGACACTACGATCAACTGGGGATAGCGGAACTCGTCGAAGACAGCATCAATGAAGCCGATACTCTCTATTATATGCCACACCAGGCGGTGATACGCGACTCCCACAAGCTTCGAGTGGTTTTCGATGCCTCTTCACACGGTAACTCAGCAAAGTCACTCAACGACAACTTGGAGAGTGGACCGAACTTGACAGCAGATTTAGTTGGTTTACTCCTGAACTTTCGCCGACACCGAGTGGCGCTGGTTGCTGACATCGAACAAGCGTTTTTGCAGGTTGGTGTGAGACCTGCGGACCGAGATGCATTGCGGTTTTTGTGGTTTCAGGCAACACCTAAACCTGGCGAACCACTCCCGCCGATTGCAACTTGGCGCATGACTCGGGTTCCTTTCGGAACGACGGCTAGCCCATTTCTGCTCTCCGCAACGCTCCAACACCACTTGAGGAAATGTGAAGAGCAATACCCTCAAACCGCAAGTCGGCTCAAGAACAGTCTTTACGTGGACGACTTGCTAACGGGAGCTGAAAGCGAAGAAGCAGCATTGAGGCTGTACAACGAGGCAACCGAAATATTTGAAGCTGCGGAAATGAAACTGCACAAATGGTCATCTAACAGCGAAAAGCTGCGCCAGCAATTCCAGAGAGACTCCCGAGGCGCCATACATCTCGGCTATTTGTCGGGAGTGCTGAAGGTTTTGGGACTGACGTGGGATCCATGTGCTGACCGCTTAACGTTCTCTCCGTGCACGGATCGCATTCAGGATGTCGAACACCCCACAAAAAGGTCCATGCTGCAAACAACGGCGCGGATATATGACCCACTGGGGTGGCTGTCTCCCTTTATCGTACGCGCCAAAGTCCTCTTTCAACAGCTGTGGCGCAGAAATATCGACTGGGACGACACTCTACCTGACGACATCGCGGCAGCCTGGAGAGAGTGGCTAGACGGAATCCTTCATCTGCACGATGTTCAAGTACCCCGGTATTACGGGTCACAAACGAACGGAGGGATGACGACCTGCCTTCACATTTTCGCCGATGCAAGTCCAGTGGCATACGGAGCGGTCGCCTACCTCACTCTGAAGGGTGACAACGGGACAAGTTCGACCATTCTGATGAGCAAATCAAGGGTTGCGCCAGTCAAGGAAATTACTCTGGCGAGATTGGAACTAATGGCATGCCTGCTGGCGGCTCGATTATGTCGCTACATTTTGGATACCCTCGAAGAGCAGCCCTCGAACATCTGCCTGTGGACGGATTCAACAATCGCGCTCCATTGGATCCTGGGTAATGCCGACCGCTGGCAGCAGTTCGTGCGCAACCGCGTCACTGAAATTCAGCATCTCACGGACGGGTTCGCATGGAGACATTGCCCCGGAAAAGAAAACCCAGCGGATCTTCTGACACGCGGAATACCAGCTGCGCAGCTGGCGACAAACGAGCTCTGGTGGAACGGAGCGCCATGGATTTGCCAGGGAGAGATGGATTGGCCCCGATTGATTCCAGAGGCGACATTTAACGAAGCTGAGCTAGAGCTACGAAAGGGAACCAGTGCATTGCCGGCTACGACATCGCCACCTGCTGGTTCGGCCATAATCGACCTGAAACAATACGGCAAACTCTCAAAGTTGATCAGAGTGACAGCGTGGATTTTTCGGTTCATCGCAAGAACGAAACGCCAAAGCCGAGAATTGGGATCCCTCACATCGGACGAGCTGAATAAAGCGGAACAATATTGGATACTTTGTGAACAGAGAGAAGGATTTCCAAGAGAAGTTGCGTGTGTCGCCAACGGAACGCGAATTCCACCTGACTCACCTTTGAGAAATGTTTCACTGATGATTGACAGTGATGGAGTTTTAAGAGTTGACGGAAGGCTGCAGCGTAGCCAACTAGACTACAACGAGAAGCATCCCGCTGTATTACCTAAGAAGAGCAACCTGGCCGAGCTTCTCGTCTTGCAGTGTCACCGACAGGTGTTGCACGGAGGAATACGGGACACACTGACGCAACTGAGGGAGCGGTTTTGGGTGATCGGGGCGAGGCAGCTGGTAAAGAGAGCCTTAAAGGCGTGCGTAACGTGTCAGCGTTTCCATTCAAGGCCAACGAGCCAAGTGACCGCTCCTCTTCCAAGCGATCGCATCACCCAGGCTTCTCCTTTCGAAGTGACCGGTGTCGACTTTGCTGGCCCTCTTCTCGTCAAGGGGGCAACGACGACGAAGTCGTACATTGCTCTCTTCACATGTGGTGTCACCCGGGCAATACACCTCGAGTTGGTGAGTGACATGTCGGCTGCTTCATTTTTGCTTGCTTTCCGCCGATTCATATCTCGACGAGGACTACCGAGCACTATTTATAGTGACAACGCGCTCACGTTCAAGAAGACAAGTAGGGATCTGGCCACACTCTGGACAGTTATCAGAAACGAAGAGGTTAAGAACTTCGTCGCCAACTCTCGCATACAATGGAAGTTCATTGTGGAGCGCGCGCCGTGGTGGGGCGGATTTTATGAGCGCTTGGTTGGACTCACTAAACAGGCTTTGAGGAAAACGCTGGGAACGAGCAGTCTCGGATTTGAAGAGCTCAGCACAACGCTAAGTGAAGTGGAGGCCATGTTAAATTCGCGCCCCCTAACACATGTCTATACCGAACCCAACGAGCCAGAACCGCTTTGTCCAGCCCTATTTTTGACGGGAAGACGGCTGACGTCGCTGCCTAATCTACAACGCCAGGAGATCGCAGCCCTTTCCTCTTCCCACCTTCAAGAAATTTTGTCCAATCGAAGTAAACTGCTGAACCAGTTCTGGAAAAGATGGACAAATGAATACTTGAAAGAGCTACGGAGCTATCAGCTAAAAGGAAAAACGTCAAGGGAGCTGAAAGCTGGCGATTTGGTACTGCTCAGTGAATCGATGCTACCAAGGCAGATGTGGAAGATGGGAGCCGTTGAATCAACATTTCCTGGCCGCGACGGCAAGATTAGGTCGTGCCATGTACGAATGCCCGGAGGAACAGTGCTTCGACGACCCGTTCAACTACTGCACCCGGTTGAGCTGTATAGCTAAAGGCAAATGACGGCGTCATTTCGGGGGGGAATGTGTTGAAAACGAAATTCCGAGAAGAGGCAGAAGAGGGCAGAATGTTTGTATACGGTCCCCAGCCCGGAGAAAAAGGCCTCTCGGGCGAGCTCGGAACGCGCCCCCCTGGCTGTAACCTGACACCGCCGGGCAGCTGCGGGTGAAGAGAACGAGGGCACCGGACAGCGCTGTGACCACCGGGAGAGAAGGGAAGACGAAGACGACGCGGTGACGGGCAGTCGCAAATCGCCCTCCGTGCCGAGAAGAAGCATTCAACTCATTGTGTATTCGCGCCGCGTTTTTCTTGCTCTAATTAAACAGTTATTTTTGTTATCAAACGGACGCATCAGTCTTTCATTTCTTAACGAACGTGAACGACAAACGCGTTGCACATTAGCCGCCCATCGAGCAGCGGCGAGTCTTTTCTTTTCCTCGAGGCGGATCTGCAGGGACTGCCCTGCCAGGCGTACGCTTGATGACACGCCGCGGCGGTGCAAGGAGTCCCCCGAGGCGAAACGGGCATTCCCCCCCCCCCCCGATGACTTCTCTCTTATCCTCGTCGAGGGACGCTTCTTCGCAAAACGCGCGCTCTCCTTCCCGGAGCGGTGCACTGACACTGAAGTGTCCACAAGTTGAAGCACACTCTCTCATCCTCCTTCTTTCTTCTCTCCCTCCTCACCTCTTTAGATTTGGATTCACCGTGTTTTAGAAAAAGTTACATAAGATAGCCCCGAACATAGGCGTGCGCCCGGCGAGGGGCAAGGGGGGGGGGGAGCAAAGTCTGTTTCATACTTTTACGAAGTCGGACCTGTCCGTCACCCCAGGGACCTGCCCCGTCATTGTTGAACGAGCAGGGTTACGGTAGCGCAGGTTTTTGACAATGTCGGCCGAAGGGCCCTGATATTGCATTCCAAGAACAGCAGTTTACTTCCAATATTTACTCCTGGAAAGCCAGGGACCAAATGCAGGCCATTGTTAGAAGCACGTCATCGCTTCATTTACATTTTTTTTTCTGTAAAGAAGAATGTTGTCTTCTGAACTCCATTAATTGTATGTGGGGAGTGGAGGGGGGGGGGGCGCTGCATTAAAACTTCGCCCCCACCCGTAATGAGGAAACCTGCTCAGACCTGTGGCTCCATAGACTGTATAGGATACCACGCGACAGAAGTCGCTATCCCGTCACTTCCTCCTGCAAACTTGCTCCTGCCACGGCCACTGGATAAAAAGCGCGCTTTTTCATCCAGCGGCCGTGCTCCTGCGCTGTTGTCTCGTGTGCGAGATCTTAGCTTACTTATGTGTCGTGGTTGTCCAGCACAAGAACATGCCAGCCAATCTCCACTGTCTATTGAAGCCGAGCACATGTACCCGGGGTGACCATGCTGAGTAGGAAATGAGTTCGTCAGAAAATCACAGCCGTGCATAACGTACTGACAGTGCAACGACGTATTCGCCGACTGTCCTTTTAACCCGTCGTCAAACGGCGGTAGTCGTGTTTGTCGGGCTATCACTTCACTGCACGCTTCGAGAGGAGGAAGAAAAAGGGTGAGGGTTTACACGGTGGGTGAGGGGGTTCGTTGTGCTCAGGTCTTGGTGAGGGGGAAGCGAGAGTTTTGGAAGAGCAGGAGAGCAACTCCATTACAGGTAGAGTCTAAAAACCAGCCAAGCAATAACCGGAAGTTGCGTTGGGTTGTTTATAGCTTTGCACGTTTTTCCTTTCGCCCTTCGCTGGTTGTGTGTGTCCCTTTTCGTTTCCGGTGAATGTCCTCTCTTACTCTCTGCAGCGACGAACGTCCGTCACTGCATGCATTTGCGTGCAGATGCAGAAGCTTGCCCGTTTTCTCTGAGAGTATGCATCCGTCGCGCTTTCAGCAACCCCGTCCTCCTCTTCCTATGCGGAACCTGCTCTTTAAACCGATGGCGCTCGTTACGTACATTCCCAAGCAGTCTTGGACGTGTGCGCATGCGTGGTGCGTTCTGCCGTCACAGCTGCTGCCCGTTACGGGCCTAACCCGTCTTAGGTTAAGCGCCGCTGTCAGGTCCCGTGAAGCAAGGACAGCTTGCGGAAGGGGGGCCCCTTTTTTAACGGCCGGTTATAAATGCGAATGCTGAATGCCTGCGCAGTTACTCGAACGTCTGCGTCTAAATTAAGCGGTTCCGTTCAGTCGAGGGCACGTGTAAAGTCAGAGCTGCTTTTCAAGGAGCTGCTCACCCCCCCCCCCTCTCTCTCTCTCTCTCTCTCTTTCATCTCGTATGATTGTACGGTCAAGTCTGCCCAGACGCACATCCGCAGTCGTGCTTTGCGACAAAGAACAGCAACACACGGACAAGCGCTTCCGTGTGTTGCTCTTCTTTTTGTCCCGGTGTTTTGTTCGCAAAAAAGAAAAAATGTAAATATGACTCGATTCCAACATGGCCGACCCGCAGAAATTAGCTGTTCAGGCTTTGAACAAGGGATCTACACTTGCGCTCAATATGACTTGCAACACGAGAGTGTTTGGCCTCGCGAGCTCGAATGTTGCGCACGGTTTAAACTTGCCCTCACTTCCACAACTAAATGACATATCCATGGGCGTCCGGAGGGGGGTGCAAGGGGGGGCGGCTGCCCCCCCCCCTTGGAATTTCGGATAATAATTTTCTATGCAGTAACTTCAGGACTGCCAGCCAACTTTGCACGTTACACACTACTATTGACTAATCTTGACGATGTCACGGCAGTGAAAGAAAAGCTACCTGTGTTGGATGCGAGCCCTCCCCCCCCCCCTGCAAAAAGTTCTGCGGACACCCTTGGACATATCCTTATTTGGCACCATCCTGAGGTGTGAAAACAGCATTTAGTGGTGGAAATAAGGGCTAGTGGAAGCCATGGTTCATCTTTGAGCTCGTGGGGTCACGTGATCCCGTGTTGCAAGTCATTCTGAGCGAGTACATACGCTGTTACCGATGTTCGCACATAAATCATGGTGCAGTTGTTACCTTCAAGATGAGGAAGACGCCCTCGGCAGGATTTCTAAATTAAAGCAGATTATCTGGCTTTATATGCCATAGTTGCGGAGGGTGGGGAGTGGGGCGATCATTTTCAACTATCTGGGGCGCGCGCCCATCGAAATGCGGCCGCCGCTTCCGGGGATCGAACCCGCGTCCTCGAGCTCAGCAGCGCAACCACCTTACACCCGCTAAACCACCAAGGCAGTGGCACAGTTGAAGGTGATCGCTTTGTGAATCTGTTCACGCGCACGTACTTGCGTCATCCTTAAACCGTGCTGTACACGCGGCTTCACTCGTCATGAGAACAGGCCTGAAAGTCCCAGACGCTGACGACACCGCTCGCGACGTGTCAAGAAAATCGGTGTCGCCGAGCCACAGCCTGTCCCGCGAACGCTGGACAATGGGGCAATCCTATGCTATACAATACCGGCGTTGTCGTTCACACTATGCGACGCGTCGCATGCGGAACGATTAAACGCGACACCTCACGCGACGTCACCAGCCCCGATCGACAGTTGTATAACCAACCGCTCTCCATCCACCGCGTGCTTCATTTTTCCTCCTCGCCATTTTCCCACGAATGTGTTTGCGAGGAATCGAGACACCTGGAACGAGCGAGTAGTCAGTCGGCGGCGTTTTGCTTCGGGCCGCAGACAAAAGGAGGCGCCTCCGCCACAAACGTCACGGTTGATATTATCATATTTATTTTTCTTTTGTTTTTCCCGGCGTGTCGTGTATGGGAAAGCCGTCCCTCGGTCGAGTGGTGCTATTTCATGTCACTCGTCCCGTGATGAGCAGGTGACAGGTTTATCTATTTGTTTTGCTCACTTTTTATCCGTGGCACGAAAGTGCCCGCCAGTGTCGTGTGAGTTGAGAATTGGTGGCGAGGTATTCTCTCAAAACACTTCGTATTGTGGTTAATTTGGCGAGGATACGTTCCACGTTGAAAGGTGAAATGAGTTCCGAACTTGCTTATTAGTATAGGATGATGAGTACATAGTGTTGGTAGTGGTGATACGAAAGAAGATGATTTAAGGGCTCGTCTTTCTTTGTTAGACACAACCTTTATGAAACCAATAGACAGTGAAGCCCCCCTTGGCTTCGTTGCACGTTTTCATTATAGTAGTGGTGGTAGTAGTATACAGTAGTAGTAGTAGTAGTAAGAGAGGGTGGGGTGCTAAAAGTGGTCGCCCCCCCTCGCCCCCACTTCCTCCCAATGCCGCTGTCAGCACCCCTAAAATGCGTGGCTGAACACGCTACTTCAGCTGGGGTACCCGAGCATCTAAGATGCCCGGTACCAGCAGCAGCAGTGTAGCAAATTGTGTAGGATTACTTTGGCCCCGAAACTTGCCATTTGGAGCTATATCATTTTGTTACTTTTGCCTGATTCCACCAGTCCTTCAGTGCGAGAAAGGACGCGCACGCACACACAGAGAAGAAAAGAAGGCTGGAAAGGAGGTGTGGGGCTGGTTTCAATAACAGAACGATCATCCCTCAATGACTTTTTCTGCAATATACGACGGCAGTTGTAAAACGTATCGGCTTCTGTCAGCTTGTCTCCACGCTGGTATACGTTCCTATACGTTAGTGCCCCAACGCACACACTAATCTCAAAGAGTTAAAACAGCTCGTGCTTGTATTTCATATCTTCACTTTTTGACTCATCCCTTCACCCTGCCTTCACGTCCCAAACGTGTTGGCAACAGCGTTGCCGAAAAGCCGAAGCATATTTTGCTTAGGTATGCTTGACTGGCTCAAAAATACATTTCATGAGAAGGGGTACAGGAAATAGAAGAACTAGAAAGGCGCTTCGCTTTCTTCTCTTTTGTATCTTTTTTTTTTTTCACAAAATGTACCTTGAGCTACATTCAAGGATACCTAAGCAAATCTAACCACCAACTCGCCCGAAAAGAAGTCCTTTCGGAATAGCGAAGCATAGAGCGGTTTCGACCGAGGAGTGCGAAAAAGTGAAACTAGAGTCGCCTGCCGCGCCGCGCAGGGGTCGTCCTCACCCCCACAGAACAGCCGAGTCAGCATCGCATACGGGCTTGCTGCGGGGGGATGGGGTGGATGGGAGACACTCACACCGCGCCTTGCCGCCCCGTCTTTTCGCTTTCTATCTGCAACTCGGGCACAGGCGACCGCAAGTGCCAGCTAGGCCTAATCTTTCTCTCACTCTCCCTCAAGAAAGCGGCTGGGCTACAGTGCAGTGTTCTGCGGTCGTGAAATGGGAAAGGGTGTGTGAAGGAGGCCCAGGAGAGGGGGAATTCGACGGGGGGTCTCTGAGGGTGCCCCCGAAGATGCACGGCGGGGTCGCGGGACGTTGACGTGACAAGGTCAGGAGTGCCCCCCCCCCCCCTCTCTTCACCCTACCGCACTCCCCCACTCCACGGGGTCACGCGGGTGTGCGAGCGGTTCTTTTGCCCGGCGGCACTACTTCCCTGGGACCGTTACTGCACTCGAAATTGAAGGAAGGATGGCTTCGTTCGCGACAACGTCGTGTGAAGTGGCCGTTTGTTTCACGTGCACCAAAAAGCATGGCAGGACACTCGTGCCGGCTATCACGTCCTAGAGAGCGGGTAAAGTACAGAAAAAGAAACAGAACCAGACAAACTTCGAATTAGTCAATTTTATCTTGTAAGATTATGTTAACGTTAGTTTGAATATTGTGATAATCTTCCGATGACCTTCTTAATAATAATATACGTGGCTGCAATCGTTAAGCGGGTAACATAGGCGTCGTATTTTGACTTTTAGCGGTTTTTTCATGGGGAGGGGGGGGGGGGAGGCACCGTTTTGGCGCCGAGCCTGCGTCTACGTCATCTTGTTACCGAGATGTTCTCTCTTGTTATGACGCGGAAAAGTGCGCGTCTCTTGTATACGTGCTAACGTATAAGCCCGTGGCTGATTCCTCTATCACCTGCATTATCTCGGTCACTGGGAAAGCACCTATGGTGGCGTCGTAGTGTTGACTCACAGGAGACACAGCGAGAAAGGGTAGCGGTTTAATCTAGTTGGTTTTCCATGTGGTTAAGGTGGTGTTCGTTTGTCCTGCTTCGCGCTGCATCAACTTAACAGCGAGAAAGCGCCAAGGTCCGGCCCCATATAACGAAAACGCATCCAAACAACAACGTACTCACTCCGTACAATCGGGTTCACTCTGGCGGGCCCGCTTCGTTTCGGTCACTGCGCGCCTGCGCCGATGCTGCTTTCTTTTCTAGGGCACGCTAATGCGCCGCGATCCGCTACTCATTCACGCAGGCTTAAATCCGTTCTTGTTCTCTTCTCGGCGCTATAACACCCACCCCGTTACTTCTTGCCGATGATGCGGGCGTACACAACGCGCACTCGCGAAGCGCGCGTTGCGCGCTCTAGCGGAGATCGACGTTCCCTAGTGGGTCGCTCGCGCGCGCTTCAAGCTGAACCCGCTTGTGCGTGCGTCCGCGGTGCGAACGGCCGTCTCGCTCTGTCGCCCACCGCCAGGCTTCGCTGCCCGCTATTTCTCGAGCATGGTGGAGTGCCTTTCTCTTCTATGCCCGTGCTGTATACTTTCGTTTTGTTGTCGCGCAGTCGAAGCGGGCCACATGTAGCGCGTACAGTCTCGGAACCCCCTTTCTTATAAGGAGGCGCGCGTTTTTTGTCTCGGTGAATCCGCGTGCAGCCTTGAGAAGAAAGCTCGCGTCGCAACTTTTCTTTATTTCTTTCTGCACGATCCGTGGGGTCAGTGCGTGTAAACCTGTGTTGTGCGGCAGTGAGCTAACGCGGACTTTCTTTGTTGGCCTGCTTCGTGTTAAAAGCGCCAAGAACACGTGTTGCGAAGATGGAGGGAGGTTGCTCCGGTATTAAACATAGGAAAAGGCGTACGTGTTTAAACTAAGCGTGTCGCGTCTTTTCCAGAGCCAAACTGCCAAAGTAATCTGGTCTCTGTTGAGAGTGGCACTCAGAAATTCACGAAAGGAGGCGCTCGTTTCTTCGCCTCAAACAATCAAAACTGTTATCCCCCTGACTGTCGTAAACATTGCGTTTCCGTGGCTCATTCGATTGAACTTATAAATTATTGCGCATTGTTAACGAACTCTGCTGAGCTTGTTTTATAAAATCTGCAAACCGGGCCGCGTAAGTGTGTCGCACCCGCTGCACGGTACTAGTGTCACGCCGGCATGTACGATATCATTCCTTCGACGATCATTTCCAGGCGTGGCGCGGGTTTGGGCGCGTAAGTTTCGTACAACGGGTCCGCACGTATTGCGTTATTTTTCGTTCTTCTTTAGTTGGAGGGTGAGACCACGACATGGCAGCGCCTGGAGCGCAGCGACTCCTTGAGCGGGTATCCATCACGCTCGTGACAGGTACTGCATACACGAAGGAAGGTGGGTCACGTGAACGCACCGGGGTTTATTTTGCATCGAGGGAAGGACATGGAGAGGAGGAAAATTCACACCACGCCTCGTTAGGCTTTCCTTTCGGCGGCGCTGTTGTGTTTATATACTTCGACGGAGGCTGGCGAGACAGGATATCTCAGTACGTAATCAAAGGATAACAAAAAAGCAAAGTATGATACGACGGGCGAACTTATATCGAGAAGAGCTGGAATGCAGCGCGTAGGCCTTTTCTTTATTTTCTTTTTCTTACGCGTGATTCTCGATTGACGAGTGATCGTTGTCCCGGTAACCCTGAAAGCCGGTGATGCAAGCACCGATGGGCATGCAAGCCGTGTACGGGCGAATGACGAAGGAATGGGAAGATTGGATCGGACGGGGGGGGGGGGGGGGGCGAGCGTGGAACAACGAGCAATTACTGCGGGAACGCAAGTCAATAAGAAATTTAGTGCTGAGGGAGAGGCGCTTATGTCGCGCGCAGGCCTAGTGACCGACTATTGTTTGGCTTGTTTGAATTTGCGTCCGCAATATACGCGGTAAAACAACCAGACTGCCTAGTTGGAAGACATTGACGTGAAAAGAAATGCCTCTCGAACGTAATGATTACGTGATACATAGCATTTGTCGGTATGTGTATTTTTGTTCCTAAATGATCGAGGGTGCTGCAACAAAAAAAGAAAAGATACACGTGCCTGTAAGGTGGGAGGACGGGAGTGGGTTTTTGTGGAATAAATTTTGGAAGTGTGTTGGGTAATGTTTGGTGTGGGGGGGGGGGGAGGCAAGAAATCACTTGCACAAATGTAACCTTCGAGCGAGCAATTGGGACCCATATTTGTTGGGACTAATATCTCGATAGACTCCCCTTTTTGAGGGACACGATCTCCCTTTCTTCTCAGCGTCAGGAGTGCATGCGTACTTTTCCTCCGCGTCGCCGTTTGCGGATCCGGATCGCTGCGAAGCGTTTGGAACTCCCAGAGGAAAGCCGTTCCATTCTTCTTCATGTTGGCAGCAGTGGGGGGTCCTCTCTCGTCCAGATGCGGCCGGTCGTCTTTTGAGCGCCACTTCGCCGTGCCTGATAAGGCAACAATGTATCTTTTGATAGGCCGACTTCCTCTCTGCCGTCGTTTCTCCCCGCCCTATCTTCCTCCCGTCGCCTACTAGTACATATCTATTTATCTATGTACTATTTTTTTTTTCAGTGCTGTCAGAGAACGACACTCTCGCCTCACTTGAGACTGCATAAGCGACCTTGAAAACTGGATGAATAGAAGGAATGCGGCTCCCTCCACGATCATCTCTGCCTTTTTCTCTCATTGCTATTCCTCGTTGCCCTTTCATGCATGTTTCCTTACTTGGCTTTTTTTTTTGTCATTTTCTTTTTTTGTGTTTCCTTTGCCCTCCTCCCTGGAGGTCAGTGTTGTAGAGCAAACCGTGCGTCGTGCGCAGTCGTTTAATTTTTTTTTTCGTCGTTCCTGTCGTTAATGCTCGCTTTTCTACATTGTAGGCTGAATTCTTCCTTTTTTTTTTTTTTTTGCGCGATGTGCTGAGTCGGGGGGGGGGGGTCTGTTCCGCATTCCCCGAAGATTACGTCACGATGTTTCTCGTCACAACTTAACGGCAGATGGCGCTGTTTTGAACAGGGACGAAATGTAACAGAAAGAGAGAAAGAAATAAGGAAAGACAGACAGACAGACAGCAGATGTGACTCTTAAGAACTGTGGAAATCAAAGATTACGCGAGCGTCCTGAAATCGGTGGAAAGTGCCGAATTTTCATGGGACGTCTTAAGTTGCACCCCAGACTCACCCTCCTCAGGGTGCATGTGTGATGGCTAATGCGAAGTCCTCTTATCGAAGGGTGTATTTTGCTGGACGATTGGGTAGTGTACCTCGAAGGCAACACTAAATAACACATACAGAAGTAAATGCGATTTGAAGCCCCTATCTTTCTTCTCTGTCTTGTCTATATTAGTTTTGTTACGTATGCGTTATACTGTCGAAACTTTGGCACCTGTGAGTTTCCCTGCGCAAAGATTCTTTGTGATAAAAAGTAAAGTCGAAGGAAGTGCGAGACATACAGATTAAATGTTTCGCTTTATAGTAGTATAACATAACGTGCGACTATATATATATATATATATATATATATATATATATATATATATATATATATATATATATATATATATATATATATATAGACTCAATTGAAGAAAAAAAAACAGTCAGATTATATTTTCCATCTACAGCCAGCTGCTGTTATATCAAGCCTTATATAACTCGGTGACGCACGTTACATTTGCACTTGGCATGCAACCAAAACCACGTAACAAATAATTACAAGCTGGGGGAAGAGGAATGAGAAGATATGAACAACACATAGCAAAAATTAAAAAAAAATACATAAAACGAAATGAATTGATATAGAGCACGGAACTGGGGTCATAGACGTGCGCAGTATTTTCCATTGTGAGGGCGGGGCATGGTCTAATTAGAACTCTGCACGTATCATCACGCGAGTGAAGTTATATAAGCCCTAAGGATTTAAGAGGGCACACGGGGCCATTAACACTGGGCGCGCACTATACGCACGCAGTTTTGAGGAGTAGCGGACGTATGCCCCCACCCCACCCTCGATAAGCAGAAAAAAGCGTGCGTCAACAAACTCCGGCGCTCGCTCGTGACAGAGATGTCGTTCACGGAAAAGAAAACAACTCTCGTAGTAATTTGTAATGCCATTCAACCCATCTGCTTGCCTCGGGACCATCTCGGAAGAAATATCTGGCTCTGGGAAGGCGGCAGCACGGAGTCAAGACAAGGACACAGTCACATCCTCCAGTTTTAGATATTTTCGTTATTTTATTTAATCTTTTTCTCCCGTCATGCTGGGCTGCTTGGCTTGTGTCTTATAGTGCTCTCTTTCTGTTCCTGGCTTTGGCGTTTTATATCATCTCTTCACTTTTTTTAATATTTCCATTAGCAAGCCGGCATGCAGGCTGGGACCGCGGAGGGGCTTGTTGTGTCTTGGTGCTCGGTTTCTGTTTCTGGCTTTGGCTTTGGCTTTTGCCGACGGCTTTTCCAGCACCCCCTCGTCGGTCGTGTTTACATTCCGTGCGAGCTTCGCTTTACGGGTTGCCGCCCTTCCCTCCCGCGAGCTAGCTGTACGCACGCGACCCCCTCTAGCGGGGGGTCTCTCTCAGGGGGCGCCACATGCACGGGTGCAGCGGAGTGTGACACAGATGCGCGAGCAATTAGGGACAGGACCTTGTTATGATTAGCCGTCCTCTCGCTAAATAACTCATCTCGGTCGGGCTATACAGCTGGCTGTCCGAACTCTTCGCACTTAGCGTCTCCATAGAATGCGACGTCCCGTTTCAAGACAACGAGCGACCCTAACCGGGTTCGCCGTGGGCTCGGGGGTAAACGCTTGTAGTTACTAGTTCTTTTCAATGTGGAGGTCAACGTGCATTAGCCTAGTTAAAGGAAGCGTGTGTGTGGCACGTCGTTATTACACTCGCGCATTTGCGTTTGGCTCTGGGTAATTCGGCGTGGTTCCTGCAAAATGCCGCAGGGGGGCGCAGCTGTAGGGTTATGCTCGTAATGTTCTAGTTTACGATGCGCTCCCGGCTTTTACTATACCTTATTCGCCTGAGGAACTTGGAAGTGTGTGAAGTCCTTGTGTATATTTGGTTACGCAAAAATGGAGTTAAGGCTTGTGAGTGATCCATCAGCGTTTTAGGAGGCCCTGAAAGAAAGAAGGAAAGAAAACTGTGGGCCATGTGGCCTGCCTTCGTTGACTGCTCTCTTTCGTCGTCGTTTCGAAGAGGTCGATACACATTAGCCTAGTTAGACTGACTTAAGCTATTCACCGATTTTCCGTCGCGATTGATGGTTTGCTCTTGGTTAAACCAACACGTCCGTGCGATCGCTTCGCTCCTCTTTCGTCACTTACGAAGCCCAGAGCTGCAACCGGGTTGAGCTTAGAACTAAGTTCATGCGTGGTTGCTTTCAGTGCTTCCTTATCCAGTTCTTTATAATCTGCTTGTAGGGCGAACGCATACATTAACCCAGTTTGGCGGACTACCACATTGTTATGATCGTATACTCATCGTCTAGTCGTCCGTGTAATTCTCCCCATGGGCAACTCCTCTTCAATCCTTGCAACCATTCGCTGCGTGCGCTTCTTTTTTATTTATTAATTATTACTCTGGGAGGGAACGCTTGTAGGCCGCTATAGTGAACGGGACTACTCGCTTGGATGCATCCGCGTGAACGTTTATTATCGAGCGAGACGCCTAACCATGTAAGGACTGTGTAGTTACACTAGTTATACGGTCGGAACAGGCTTTTATGAGGCGCTGGCACGATGCATCTCTCGACTCGTCGAAACGCTTTCTGCACGAATGGTTACGTATTTTATCAGGTGGGGTGGTACAACAGCCATCGCCTCTGACATCGCCTGTGGTGCCGGGCTCGTCTGCTGGGATTCCAGTACTATAGAAGTCACGACCGAACGGGCTGTTTCAAGCTATCATGGGTAATCGAGGGTTCCCTTCACTTTACGTGGGAACACGTTAGGATATTTATAGTCAAGTGACGCGCAGCTAACCGATTCTATTTCAAGGCCGGCCATCCATCCTGCCACCCGTGGTTTTTCTACGATCCTGAAACGAAGACGTTATTCGAGACAGTCTGGCGTTCTGTTTATGAAGCTCGGTCTCCATAGTCTTTCGTGCATAGTTATACATGTTATACACGCGATATCGCCCCCTTCTTTTTTTTTTTCTGCTCACCCGCGCTTTATCACGTTATTTAGGACAAGTCAATCACCAGTTTGCTTCAGAGCTCAGGCAAGTCGTGGGGTGAAAACGTGTTGGATTGCGAAATTATGCAAATTCGGGCGCGTTAGCCTGTGCGGGGAATACTCAGAAATGAACGTCATTCTCCCACCTCGTACTTTTGTTCGTTCTGCAGTGCGGCTGTGTTGACCTTTACGCCTGCTTAGAAATAAGGTTCACGAGGGTTACGATGCGGGCCTGCTGGTAACACATCTTCAGTAGGCTTGCTTGTATCGCAAATAAAAGACTGGACAAATGTAGGCATACGTCGACATTCAGGGCACTATGTCCACAGGGCGTGTGTGTGTCCACGTGTGCTTACATTTGTCTCGTCTTTTATTTGCGATACAAAGAAGCCTAGTGAAGATGCTTTGAGTGAGTAAGTAACAACCTTATGGGTCGAAGGGGTGAGGGTTAAGGGAGCCAGGTAGGCTGCCAGGCTGTGCTTCTCGATGACTTCTTCAGCTCGTTCCAGGACCCGTGTCTGGGTGCCTCTGTCGGTGCTGGAGAGAAGGACCTCCCATGGTTCCTCGGTGGGGGGGGGGGGGGGGGAGCAAATGAGTAACATCAAAATGATGCGGGGGGGAGGGGGCGCATATACTTTGAAAAGTTCAAAGACTACGTTAGTCTTGAAATGAGAGGAAAGAAGTTTTAATTTTGGAAGCGTCAAAGTTGCGTATCTAACCGTAGGATTAAGTGCATTGCGGTGCATGGAACGTCAGCTATGTAGGAAGGATTTCGTATGGGATGTTCTTGTCTCCCGTCTTCTTGTAATCTTTGCAGCTCTGCTTATTCCACTAATATGTCCCAAATAGCCCCAACTCAAGCTCTTCTGAGGATCCGTGTTGTAGTGCAGCGTCCGTAAATAGTACAGCATCTTTATTAGCTTCACCTTCGTACTAGCGCGCGTGCGGAGAAAGCACATGAGGAACACAGCATTCGGTGGACGTGAGGAGATAAATTAACTACGTCGTTGACGGACAAAGCAAGAATAAGTAAACTAGAGGTAAATTCGAATAAAGTAACGACTCCATCTCTTTTTCGCTATGTCACTGGATCTAACAGCGCAAGAGAGTTGCGAGTTCTGCTAGGTAAAACAAATTACCTTCAGTACCGTTATTAATTCTAACACACTCCACTTACGTTATCAACAAAATCAACTGGTTGCTTGACTAGTTCGTTGATAAAAATGGAGCAGTATCGAACAATATGAATTGCTACATTGCACCGCCACTCGGCGTCTTGCGTCATTCACGTTGTTTATGCAAGACCACAGTTATTTAGTCGCTGTCTGCAACCCTCCGATGTCTTCGGTAAGAGGCTACGCTTATTGGGAATGTCAAATGCCACAGAACGTTGTTGTTATTACCTTATTTCAATGCCTACCAACAGCTGAAGCGCCTTGGTGTCATGTCGCTATCTCATACAGCAGTAGAAACATATTATATGTAATCGAACAAAATAGCGCTGGTTGAACAAGAACGCCCTCCCCCTTCCCGGAAATTTTCCAATTTTGCATGTACACACGCACGAACATACATAAAGATTAGTTGACCCCTCCCTCTCCTCTTCTAAAAAAATTCTGGCTACGCGCCTGTGCCGAGACATGTGTGCCGACGCAGTACACTCAGCTTCCGACCCCTGTATTCTAGATCGTCCCTTCACTCGTCCCTTGACCGGAGAATTTCGATGGCAGATCAACCTTTCGACAGGAATGTTCGCTGCATGTGAGGAATAGCCGGCATCATTCCTTGAGAACCGCTGAGTCATTTTCAGTCGATAGGCGGCGCTGTGCTCAGCTCGGTCAAGTGAAGGGTGAACTTCGAGTCGAGGCTTGCTTGAGAATACGGGGGTGCCACATGTAGAAACGAAACCTTGTTAAAGAGAAAAGATACGACTTGCAGTTCTGATAACAGGCTGCTGCTCGTATGGACAAAACAGAACACCACTGAGACAAACAGAGCGGTATTCCTTACGCCCGCTTATATCTCGGCTCGCTCTGGAATGCGGCGGGGGTGAGGTCGTTTGATAACCCGAAGGGGATAAGCCGCGAACGCGGATAAGACAACGGCGTGGTTTGTTGCTCCGGCTCCGTCAAACGCGGCGCGCCCAATCGCAACACGATTCCTTCGGCTCGCAGGAAACCAGGGCCTCTCTTTCTCTCGAGATAAACACAAGGAATGCTCTGCAGGCGGTCACGCTTGACGTGATACGCACGCTGCCCCTGCGTGAATCATTTCCTCGAGACATTCCGCCCGAACATGCCACCCCCCTCCCACGCACTACACCCACAACGGAGAGTTCGCGCACGCTGCTTCGGCAGAAGCGTGCAGTACGGTACAGGGAACACTAAACTTGAGCGTACAGTCGCATTCGATATGACCTCAAACATTGTAAGCGTACTCTAGGTGGTCCTCCAAGAGTGCACGGCAGCGAGGACGTTCGAGCGAATTGGTTTCAGTAATAGCGATCGTCACAGGCGTGCGCCTAGGAGGTGGGGGGGGGAGTTCAAGTTTCATCAAAGCAGCCCCCCCCCCCCCCCGAAACTCCGATAGATCGAGTCCGAAGGAAATGTGCTTCGCAAGTGATGAAACAAAATAAAAATGAAGCGATGTCGTGCTTTTCACAACGGCCTGCCTTTGGTCCCCGGCTTTCCAGGGTAAAGGCGCGAAGTAAGCAGCTCTTGGAATGCAATATTAGATTACTTCGGCCGCCATTATCGTCACCCCCCCCCCCCCAACCATATTTGATGATGGGGGGGGGGGGGTGAGGGGGTGACGGGGGCTCCGGAGATGTTAACTTGATTTATCGCCCGTCTTGCTACAGCTTCTTGACATACAAACCAAAGAGTTAGTGCACATTCTTTGGTAGCGCACAAACGGACGAAACACGAAGGAAGAAGTCTGTAGAAGCGCTTGCAACCGAAAGATTTATTTGAAAGCACCAAATGTATACAGGAAACGTAAACCATACACGTGCTTACGAGTGATCAATGAACAGAACTCTTTATTCCGATAGTGCCACCGTCAAGAGTAAGTGTGCCCAGCCACTTACTTCTCAACGTGATATGTTAAGGAGCTGTCAATTAAGGAGGTCGCAAGCACGTTAACGTCAATCCTTGCTATGCAGTTTCGATTTTACCGCCCGCTTTTAGCTTCGTATTGTGGGCGTTTCCGGAACCCCATTCATACTCCGAACATGGGAAGTATCTCGAGCGATGGCATGACTCTATAGCTGTACGCAGTATATATATGATCGCGACATGAGGTCGTGCGCCTTCTCGGGAAAGCGAGATGAGTGATACACGACGCACCATCGTGTTTTCGTTCTGCGTCCCTTTAATGACTGCCCGCGGAATGTACGGAATGCGGCGAGCGAAAACAACATTTCGCTGGCCAGCGCGTGCTGCGGCGACCGCTTGTACGCTTGTAGCCCTTCCACGCGTTTGGCGCGGCTGGCGTTTGTCACACTGGCGGCGCTGGGTAGTAGCTGGATGTAACTGGATGATTCCGGGTCAGCCACGTGGAAGCGTGTGTCTTTCAAGTGCGCCGGGAAACTGCGTACTTGTGTTTTTTTTTTAATGAAAACTTACTCGTATGACGGTGCTTGAGGATACGCGATAATAGTAATACATTTCCGGGGTTTCATGCGGCAAAACTTCGATATTAGGCACGCCGTGTAAGGTGGATATCCGGAAATTTCGACCATATGGTGTTCTCTCACGTGTAGCGACATCTCACACTACACGGACCTCTGTCCGTGTAGTGTGAGATGTTTCGCCTCCATCGAAGTGCGACCGCCGTGGCCGGTATCGAACCCGCGTCCTTCCGGTCAGCAGCCGAGCACCGTAAATTCAGCTTTTTTTTCTTTAACATTTTTTTTTCAGAGCGCGAATTGCTGGAAAGTTCATCTTTTGATATTATTTGTTTCTTTTTGCACCCTCATCATTCTTTCGGGCAATTAGCGCTCCTCGTCGTCACGGCGGCCCCAGTATGTCTCCCAAAAAGAGGAGCCGCCCTCCCAAAGCGGCTGCGACCGAGGTCGTATCATTTTGTCAACAGAGAGAGTGAGTGAGAGAGTCACTCCGGTTCGCAGCTGGAGTACGAGTGCGCGCGTGAACAAACTAAATAAGCAACTAAACACGTTAGAAAGTGGGAGAAGAGGAGGAGGAGGGTATAGAAGCACTGGTGTGAGCATCATCAGGCTGCAGCTGCATGCGACTCTTCATTGGGCGTGCCTTTTCCTCCTCCTCCTCCTTCATCGTGGTTTCTTTTCCTCTCGTCCGGCAACCTTGTGGGCGGCGGCTTCCGCTGCTTGGGATTCCATTCCGGAGGCACCCCCCCCCCCCGCTACAGTGAACAGTACCCCCCAGCCCGCGTGCTTTCGTGCGTGGTTTGCAACGCGCAGCTTTGCACCGCTAAACACAGCTGGGACGACCGGGCAAGGCGAGCAACAACAGCTGGCCTAAGGTCGTGCATGTAGAAGCTGCCCAGTGGTGCTCTGCGGTTGTCCTATCCCGATGTCCCGAAGTGTTAGATAGATAGATAGATAGATAGATAGATAGATAGATAGATAGATAGATAGATAGATAGATAGATAGATAGATAGATAGATAGATAGATAGATAGATAGATAGATAGATAGATAGATACGCTCAAAGTGCCTTGTCAAAAAGTGATGAAGGATGCCTTGTGTTGCGTCCTTACCTTTTGCACAGTATGAACCTACAAGCCCAACAAGGTCTTTTATTAAGCTACATTTCTCCAATAGTGGGCTGCGGCTATTTTTAAGGCAAGAGCCTTAGATGCCTCATCAAGCGCAAGAATTGACCGCTGGCGGCGTCGACGTCAACGCGAGTGACGCAAAAAATCGTCATCACGCAATGACGTCACAATATGTCGTCATCATGACGTCTCAGATAACCGAAATTCGAGACGCCATTGTGAAGTCACTATGACATCACGTGACATCGTCGCTTGGTCATAGGTGGGCCAACCCTGGAGGCAGTGCACAACCAGGCGGGGTGCAGAAAGCTTGCAGTGCCTCCGATCCTGGAGGCAATGCAAAACCACGTAAGATGCAGAAATATTTCGGAGGGGGGCGGGGGAGGATCGATACATCGACTGAGAAGAAAAAGGAGATGGCTTTCGCATTCGAGTCGTCTTGGGTGAATACATACGGGACCCTGTGAGTTTCTCTGCTCCTTTTTCTACGGAGCCTTCTTTATTTTATGCTCATTCTTGTAGGCCTTCGTTTCTTCCCCTCGCGTTGCGTCATTACCTTTTGCCAGCGCCTCCTATATTTTTTCTAGAAGAGGCGCTGCTTTTGCGCAGCGTGAACCAACTAGCTCAACAAATGTTCTATTAAGCTGACTTTGAGTCGCCGAGAAATGCTGAAAAATTATCTGTGACTGGTAGATGACCTTTTGGATTCGACACCATAGGCGTGCGCGGGGGTGGGGTGGGGGGGGGGGGGCAAGGGGGCGAGAAGAGGGGCGCAAAGGCAGCCGCATACATTGACATAATAGGGAGGGGGGCGCTGCGACAAACCTTCGCCCCCCCCTGAAGGGGAACCCTGCGCACGCTTATGTTCGACACTGCTGCTTTTTATTATAAAGCAAACTAATTTGTACGCATTATCAGTTGACTGTGTGTGTACAGCATGTGGTGACGGCCGACTTTCGCAGAGCACTCGTCCTGGGAGCGACAGGATGGTAGCTAACTCAAGTGCGTACGTTCTCATACATTCGTTCAAAACCCGGAATTGTGCGCCATCGCCACCGTTTCTAATGAAACGGAGGCATTTGAACTAAAGAACTCTTGTTGCTGGCGGAGTTAATCTTAAAGGCTTTTTCAGGATTGCAATGATCACGCATCGAAGAATTGTTTCCTCAAACTCATGAGAATTTTTGCTGGGGCAGTTCGTACGGCTACGTTGAACCATGTGTAACGTCACGTAAGCGAGAATTCGTTCCTGCAGCAGTATGAAATGCGATCTAACCTTTCTCACCGGTGCTGTGGTTACTAATGTAGTACGCTGTAAATCTCCGTGAGCGTTTTCCCTTAGTGGAGGTAATAGGCAGTTTTAGAATTGCGTACGCTGAGTTAGTGTTTGCGGCCCGTTATTTCCGTCACTTAACGGGAGCCCGCAAGCGGTTAGCGTACGACGCATGCGCAGTTGCGCGAAAAGCCAACGCAAAGCTTTGCGTACGCTATTCTAAAACTGCCTAACATCTTGAGTCACCTGCGATTCAACTCGGGCATAATTCTGTGGGTGAACTTCGTCCTTATCTTTGCGATACGCAACTGCTGTGTTTAGCAAAATATGGCAGCAGGTAGCTGAGAAGCAGCGTGCTGTTCTGTTACTATTGGCCTCCAGGTCGCGGATTCGATTTCCGCTGTTTGAGGCTACGTTTCAATGGGAATGGAACGTACAGTCGCGCTCGATAAGAGCTGGAACGCCCGGTGGCGCCCCTGCACACGCAATACGTTGGTTTACGAGGTATCTGTAAATGGAACAGTGGTCAGTTCTCCGTTTTTTTTTTATATAAACTATGGTCTTTTAGGGGCGAAGCTCCTTAAGGCGGCACCCGTTCGTCCCTCGTAGTCGTAGTCGTAGTCCGTAACCAGTCTTACGCTTTGACCTCCAAGGTGGTGCCGGTGGGAGATTTTTCCTGTGCGTTGTTGAACAATAAAAAATTCGCAGCGGTAGCTAAAAGCCGACTTCTTCTGTCTCTCATTCCCATTAGCAGCCATTCTTTACCTCCAAGGTAGTGCCTGGTGAGATTTCTCCTGTGCGTGATTAAACAATAAAAATTTTGTTCAGAACGCCGTTTATTGATGAAATAAACCAACGAAAGACGCCAGATGTTTTGTAAAAGCAAAACGGAAGAACGCCAGATGTTTCTAAAGCAAAAGGAAAAGACGCCAGCTGCTTAGCGAAAGACGCCAGATGTTTTCTAAAGCAATGGTTTTCTAAACAATGAAAATTCGCAGCGTACATGTAAAATTAAAGTGAGCTGCAAGTCGTCATAACTCATCGAACCTTTAGTATAAACGCGCCCTATCTCACGTCGGTGATGATGTACTGGGCAGAATTCACGGAAGATTCACGGTTTACCGATTAACCTCCGCAGCTTCGCCCACTCATCATCATGCACTCCGTGGATATGCTGTGATTCTTTTTGAGGGGAACTTAAACCGCTTAAACGCAGAAATTTTGGTCTGTCTGTCTTTCTGTTTGTCTGTCTGTCACCCGATTCAGCTGGAGTGGCGACTATTGCGCAAGAGTGAAGCCGTACCCACCACAAGATGGCGGCGGCGCCCGCCATCTTAGTAGGGGCACGATGAACCATCGGCGTTTGGCGACCGAAAGCCAGCGTTTTCCTCGCACGCTAGCCGAGTTTAATATGGCAACTTTTAGGGGTCAGATACTGCTCCAAGTGTGTCGTTGCGTTACTAGTTTTCGCAAATAAGCCTCAAAGTCATGGCAAATTTTATTGTAGATCAATCGCCAATACTCCTCTGGACGGGTTACTTTTGTCGGCAACAACGATCTTTTATTTCATAATTAACGTAGTATTTACACTAACAGATCAAAGCCATTTGATCTCTGAGTGGGCACCACCAGAAAAGAGCATGTTTCCGAGCTCTTTGGTGGGCAAAAGTTGGCTTCACTTTTGCTGGCAAGGCGTTGCGAGAGCTTCCACTCCAGAATTTTTTTTAAACCTCCTTGGATTCAGCCAACCGGCCAAAGTTGAACCAACTGCTTACCACCCCTATTGAAAAATTCATCCACCATGAGGAACGGTGGATTCCACCATCCACCATTATGGTGGATTATGGTGCTGGAAGATGGTGGTACGTGGTGTATGCTGGATGCTGGAGAATGATGGAGCGTAAAACGGCTCTGTATACAGCGTCGGCACCATCGTGCCTAGCCGTCACGCATAAATAACTGTATAGAAGGCGATGTAGAAAGCACTAGTACAATAAAAAAGAAAAAAAAACCGTATGCAAAAAAAAAAAAACTTCCGCCACCGGGAGTCGAACGTCCGACCTACGGATCCCGAGCCGAGCACTTTACCACTACGCCACGCTGACTTTTTTTTTTTTTTCTTTCATGGTATTTATTCAACATAGGATAGCACTTGAAAGCATTTGAATACAGACAAAAAACTAATATGCTAATTATGCTCTTATCGCAACACAATGACGAACAGAAGGCACTACAGAATTCGCAATCACCTCTATAGCGGATACATCACATAACTGATTTTCCAATTGTGTGCTAGAACAGCGGTAAGGATAAGCACCTCACCAATGCCGTATACCATTCTGGTTGATATTCCATTTGCTCGTAGACATCTCTTAGCTGAGTGACCAACCTAATGAAGTGGGCTGTTGAGGAAACTATCGGCTCTGCGTTTCTCTGCAACATGCGCGTCTTCCACAGGCTATGCATTCCAATGAGAAGAAACATGTCGGATGGTATGTCATTACAACTCGCTGGCAAGAGATATCGCACGGAATGGGAATTTAGCACAAAGTCTTTTTGAAGAGTTCGTTGGAGCACATCCCAAAATAAGATTGCATCTCTGCAGCCTATAAAACAATGTTCAATTGTTTCTGGCACATCACACAGAGGACAATCAACGGACGACACAAAAATGTCTCTTGAACGAAGCCAAGTCTTCACAGGCAAAGTCTCTGAATGTAATTTAAAAAAGAACGTTTTTGTCGATGGTGTCAGCGGCATTTTACGTACTCGATCTAAGACATCATGTCCTGGCAGTCCCAAGTATTTTGCACGATAAAGTGGTGGCGGAAACAGCATCGCTATTAAATCTCTGTAAAGATTTTGCGTGATACACAGTACAAATATTCATTTGAAAACCTAACTGTTAAAAAACGAACAGAGAAATAAACTTCTCGCATAAATCCCCATAAACATGGTCGCGGAGAAGAATCGGATGAAACTACTAGATTAGGTAGCACATTTACCAGGTTTACCTGCAAGAATGCTCGAATAATAGGATGGGAAGCGTCGCGGAAAAAGAAGTAGCGAGATACAATTTGCCACACGTACAGATGTACTAGACCTAGCCCACCTGCACTAACTGGTCTGAATAGATTGTCTCGTCTCATGGATTCATATGTTGATGACCATATAAATGTTGCAAATTTACGATGAAAGCTCTGAATATGCGCTCTAGCACAATGCAGCACTTGTAGTACATAGAAAAGTTTTGTAGCCAAAAACTTGTTGCACGTTTCCGCTTTACCGAAAATTGAAAGGTTATGTGGTATAAAAGATTAGCATACGCTCAGAGGCCTGCCACCCATCTTTCCCAGTACTGTGCGCTTGACTTGTGGTGCACTTAGTGGAACACCAAGATATTTTGGTGGGCACCACAGACCACTCAATACCGGCAAACTGATCAGGGAATGTAGATCCCCATGACCCAACCACAAACCTGAACTCTTAGATAGTTTACCTGTGCGCCTGAGACGCGACCAAATTGCTCTATTGCATCAACAAATCCTTTCAATACTGGGTTTGTCAGTCAGCTCGCTATAGACACAAAGTTCTGTAAAATCGTTCTATAGAAAAAACGAAGAAAAGATGCTAGAGACTAGCCTCAGAAGCCTTTATGAGATAGCAAGTGAGCACCTGGTTCATGTGTTGAAGAAATTGCATAGTATCAATGTGGAAATTCAACATTTTATGCAGAACGCTACAGAGGTGCGCGTATTCGCTCGCGCAATAATCGAGCACTAAATTCCGAGAAAACCAACTCGTCAGGCTCTGCTTGACGAGCATCGAAACGCAATGTCAAAAATGATATGGGAAGTATACTCTAATGGTACTTTGGTGACCAATCCAGATGATATCATGGCAGAATTTGAGAACAACTACCGAACATTGTTAAGTGCTAATACTTCTGCTCAGAATGTTCAACTTCTTGATCAATTCGTGTCCCTCATTAAGCCATTAACAGATGAAGATTGTTCACTTGTAAGCGGCCCTGTTACTCAGAAAGAGCTAGAACTTGCCATCGATCAATTGCCTTTATCGAAAACACCAGGTCCTGATGGAATATCAGGTGAATTTTATAAGGCATTTAAGGGACGTCTATGTCCCATTCTAATGAGAATTTCTCAGAGGCGTTAGAGATCGAGGCTTTTCCACAGTCTTTCACAAAAAGTCACACAATTTTGATTCCAAAGAGTGCTGATAAAGAAAAATTACGTCATGCTGATGGTTACAGGCCCATAACGTTATGTAACGTAGACTATAAGATTTTTGCCAAGATTTTAGCTAATAGGTTGCAGTTTGTAATGTCGATTGTTGTTGGACCCCATCAAACATGTGGACTGAAAGGCCGTTCTATACAGACTAACATCCACATCGCTCGTACTATTCTAGATTTTTGCTCAAATTCTTTTGACCAACTTGCATTACTGCAAGTTGACCTCGCAAAGGCATTTGATCGTGTTTCTCACTCGTTTCTGTTTTCCCTTTTACAGCAAGCTAATGTGGGCTCAACACTGTTAAAAGGAGTGAAACTTTGTTATAATAATTGCTCTACCCGCCTAATAGTGAACGGTCATCTCTCGCAGCCTATATCTATCAGCTCTTCTGTTAAGCAGGGATGTCCTATGTCGCCGCTCCTTTTTTCTCTATACTTAGAACCGATGTGCTTGCATATTATTCAGTCTCACAATATTCATGGCTTCAGACTGCTAGAGAATGAAGTTAAAGTTTTAGCATATGCAGATGACATTGACTACGCCACGCTGACATTTGCTTAGCGATTTGCAAAATGACTAGTCAACATACTAATACACCGTTTGGCTTCAGCTTTGTATGTCTCGTACTAGAGACAGACGCGATCTTCACATCCTACTAAAGTTTGCGTAGAAACGCAAACAAACTGCTGCCGGTAACGAATGGCACGTCAATAATGGCAACAGCGCTAACTTTCTTTTACAATTCACAACGTAACTCCAAAGAAATATGTCAAGTGGAGCGAGGAGCGCGAGTATAGTCAACCGGGTGTTACTGCGAAGTTTTAATAACCGTTTCTCGCTTATTCCAAAGTGCGACATGTGCAGAGGCTTTCCGTCGACTCTAATCTCATTCGATAAATACGCGCGTACAATTGATTGAATATTGTGATTTTTTTTTTTTTTGCGCAACGTACAGCTCAGTCGTGCCAGCGCACTGGTCTGACGCTGTATCATTAGCTACAACTGCATAACAGCTGGGCCAAAACAAGTGCAGTGCGCGGGAAAAATATGCCATCATATTGGTTCAGTAAGGCGTACGAATTGACAAGTCTATGTTCTTGCATACGTGTCAGAGAAGCGCCGGCGAGTGCGACCGGCGGCGGCTGGTGAACGGAGGCCTTTGCTGGAAGCGCGTCGCATGTATGCTCATCGCTTCTTGTGCGGACACCGTACACAAGAAAAAAAAATGCTTCATTTAGGTTAGCCGATGCCACAGGTGTGCTGTAAAGTCATTCGTACTCATCGGAATTGTGTATACTGAAACCCAGAAGCGCCGATAACGCGTAGACGGACTCGGTCGCTACGCTATGCCTAACCTTTGGTGGCAATCATGGTGGTAGAATATGATGGTGGAAGTCATACTTGGTGGGGCTTATCTCGACGCCTAGGGTAAAAGTTTGTGCGTTTTAG